>NW_020447197.1:896601-1038670 GCF_003343035.1 Apteryx rowi | reverse complement strand
CGCGGAGCCCCGCGGAGCGCCGCGGCCGCCGGGCGGAGCCGGGGCCTCGCCGCTCCCCCCATCCCCCCCCGTGGCGAGGCCAGAGGGGCTAAAGGCTGCCACTGCGCCAAAAAAAAAAAAATAAATAAATGGAAAAAATTCCCCGCACCGGAGCGTCCTGGACCCGGAGCCCGGCAAAACCCGCATCCGGCGGGGAGCGGCGCCGCGGCCGCCCGGGCGCAGCCCTCTGCCCTCTGCCCTCTCCCCTCTGCCCTCTCCCCGCGCCGCTGCCCGCAGCTGCCCCGGGAAAGTTTGGCAGCGCGCAGCGGCAGCGAGGCCCCGGCTGCGCTCGTGGTTAAGCCGAGCCAAGCGGCGGTGCTAGGCTTGGGCCCTCTCTCAGCACGGTCAAGGTGATCTGGCCCGCTCCCCTGGAGCGCGTTGATGCCTTCCGCCTTGGTAACGCTGCGCAGGACCATCATGTTGTGCGCGGTGATGCTGCGCTGGGCCGGGTGCGTGGTGCTGTTTTCGACACCTGTGAAGGATTCTGTCAGGATAGAAAAAAATCTGACAATAGCCTGCATGTGCAAAATTCGTTTGTAAATTGGCCCAACAGGCTCATTAGATCGTGTTAGTGACACCCGCATCATCCTGGATCCGGCTTTTTTTCTCCTCTCCCCCGCCTCAAACCTGAAACTTCATCTGCTCAAAAGAGAAGGGCAGCTGCTCCGGTTTCATTGCAAAAATGCTGTCCCACCCAGTGTGACTGTCTGCAGTGGTACTGCATGCAAAACATCTAGCACGTGGAATTTGCTGGACTGTGTCATTTCTTGGCTCTGAGCTCTCAAGTTTTACTATGAAGGTGCACAAAACATTATGGTGCTTCTGACTGACCGGAACAATCCAGCCTCGAACGTATTCCAGTACTAGAATAGTACAAAATACATTTCCTACCCCTGAAACCATTTGTATCATGATAACTCTCAATGCAGCTTACTAAATGTGCCATTTCAAAATATTCATATTCTGCTAAAAAATGGGGTTTTGCAGAACATGGATTTGTAAAGTCTTGCAGTGGCGGTACCAGTGAAATCTAGCCAGTTTTTTTTCACTTGAACTTGAGAGTTTTATCTTTGAGATAAGTAGCAAAAGTAGCCGTTCTCTTTCATCCAGCTCACTGAGATATTCAGAACTGTCTAAGAGTTTAGGCACATGTTGTTGATAAAAAGAAATACAAAATAAGTATTTTTTTATCTAAATCACTAAAGCCACTTTGAAAACCTCAGTTAGGAGCTGATGGCCCTAAAGTGCTTCTTTAGAATTGTCTGTACATGTTGGACACGTTTCACTGTGAAACTCTGCTCTTCAGTATTACTGAAGCTGGCTGCACCTGTGTAGATATCAGATCGAAATATTGTGGTTTCAGTTAAAATACAAAATATGAGTACAGAATTTTCAGATGTAAATATCTGGCTGCTTTTATGCTCAATTTAGAAGAAAATTTGGGTATAAGTGAAAAAAAGGGCAAGTTCTATTTAAACCTGGATCCCTGTTTAAACCTGGGTCCCTGGTGTCTGCTTTTTGTCCAACAGAGATGTATTGGGCACTGACACTTTTAGTAGACTCGAAGGTACACGTTCCCACACCTGCTAGAGTAGATCCAGATTATACTTTTTCTGGGCTACTGTACAAGTTTTCTATAATAGCTGAATGGTTTTGAGGCATGTGAAAATTTCTTCTTTTTTAAGTACAGTGCTTTTTTTGTTTTCACGGTGAAGCTGGGGTAAATTTGTCAATGCCAGTATGTAGCAGTATCTGTTTTTTTATAAAGCTAAGTATATATATCAGGATTTAAATTTTTCCTGCAGGGTAGAAGCAGCGACACTTATTTGCTATTTAGATCGCACAATTTGAGCTTAAGGCCGAGTGTCAAGAAAGGTTGGGCTGATTCTGTATGCCTGACTTGGACCTTTGCAGGTCTTCTGTGCACTGAATTGCATAAAATACAAGACCTGTTAATGCAGGAATTCGTGCCATGTTATTTGTGAGCGAGGGACAAACACTGGTAGGATTTGGGAGGATCCAAGTGCTAGATCTGGGATTTTGTAGTATAGCGTCTATCGGAATAGGTGTTTTTCTTCATCCAGCAGAAACAGGTGCATTTATTTTCCATTTGTTGATACAGCGGCATGCTGGTGCCACAGATTGGCAGGAGCTGGCAGATCCCGTAAAGCCAGGTACGTCCAGCTTTTACCTTTCTCCTTAGCAGGGGGCTAAATCACTTGGCACCAGTCGGTAAGAAGGCTGGCAAAGCAGCAGCCAGTGTGGGGAGAGGCGAGGGAGATGCCTGCAAAGGTTAATGGATGGCGGTGGCTTCTTCTTGGGGAGCTGCTCTTTAAATATCCTTCAGTGCAAACCACACACACGCACACACATCCCACTGTGTTGCACTTCCCCAAATTTAAACTCTGCCATTGCTCCGTTGCTCCAGCTTTTTGCTAGAAGCAGCTTCAGCAAGATTGTTTCTCCCTTCCTCTGTTTCTAACCGGGACTCAGGGCATGATACGTGTTGCTTAGTTATAAGGACGGTTATAAAAATGCATGATGGACAGGTAGGGCAGAAAGTATTAGTGTGTGATTTTGAAATGTAAATATAAATATAGAGGCAGGTTTTTTTGCAGCTTAGATAAAGGTGAGTGCCAGACTCCATGCTGCTTATGACTCTGCTCTAGATGTGAATATAAAAGTCCATTTTGTTATGGGGAGTGTAACCATCACAGAAGATTCATTTGCCTAAAATGCTTTAAAAATGTTTTGCTATTGTGATCCCTTTTGGTCTGTCTGTGTGGCTGCGTTAGTTTTTGAATCACTGATATCTGTGTGCTGTGAGCTCTCTAAGCCTGGTTGTTTGTTATTGCAAAAATGGGAAAAGTCACGATAAAAAATGTGAAAGTCATAATGTTTGTTAAGAAAAAGAAGAGTCACCATATGGCTCAACAGATTTTAATTGATATTAAATTGCCAGGGGAAATTCTGCAAAAAGTCAAATAAAAATCCTTTATTTTACAAATAAATGCTCAGAATTTGTTTTCAAAAACATTTATGGGGTTATTAAGATTATTAGGAAGCCTAGAGATACTAATGGGAGTGTAGGGACATTTTCAGAAATACTGGAGTACACAAGGTGTTTTTGGAGATTCTGGCAGCTAGTTGGTGACCTAGTTACTGTCAAAAATCTGACATTTAGCTCCCATTGAAAGGCCTGTTGGTTTTCAGTAGAGTTGGATATCTGCTTCCTTTAGGCATTACTAATATTTGTGTCATCCTTCAAATTTAATAAATAGTTTTAAGTCGCTAAGTCTCAAACTGCACAAGAAGGAGCATATAGACTCCAAATTAATAACAGTTATCATAGTATTCACTAACAAACTCGTCGGAATAAACAAAGTCTGTGTTTTCTATGCCAAGAAATCACATGGCATTGGCAAGCCGTGATTTTTGTTAGGGAAATCATGCAATGAGAAACAGACCTGCACAGTCCAAGTCAGGAAAGCAAATATATGCTCAACACGAAGCACATATTTAAGCGCCCTTCCTTAATAGGACGTTTGTCTGAATCTGAGCCTCAGTTAACGTGGATTATGTTGCCAGCATCACGTTCGGTCATAAAGACACAGATCGGCTGCTTCGTTTGATAGTAGATTAATGTTCTGGTGTATGCACCTTATATAAAACATCAGTCTATTAGCTCGTGTATCCATGGAGATAATAAGTAATTTGCAGAAATGGAAACTCTTGGGGTGCGCTTAGGCCTAATGTAAGCATTTTATTAAGAAAGAGCTCTTTAAAACCATTAATACTAATAAATATTTTCATTAATATTATTTTCTGCTAACTGAAAATAATTGGCATAATTTGTGAAAACATGGAAGTAACACTGATTAGAAATTAACTACTGAAAATAATCTCGCTTATTCTCAGAATCAAGTGAGGTGCAAAAATTAAACTCAGTTGTCAATAATAGTTTTAAAGGTTATTAATAACACAGCTAAGAAATTAAAATATTATTAGCTTGATAGGTTTTAATTACACTTTATACTTTGTTTTCTAATTGCAGTTGTAAGGTATGAACATTACAACCACAGATCAGTGAAGGTGCTAATTATATCATGAGGATTTACACGTTGCTCTTACATGTTACCATTATTTATGTGTGTTTAGGGAATGCATGTAAAGGAAGTGTTGAGGGGCTTTATATACTGCAATGAATCATAAACTTGAGCAATGCAATGCACTGTCCTAAATTAATTTTAAAAACTTAAGGTTTTGTTAACGATTAATATATAGCATTTAATTAACCAGACTCAAGGTAGAAACTAAAAGTCATAGTGACAAATAGAAATTATATTGTAAGTAGAAATTATATTGTAGGCATTGAAAAACTAAGAGGATAAATCTTCTTTCCATTGGACTCGCACTAGTTTTGTTCACCTGTAACTCTGCGTCTGTCAGTAAGTATCAGCCTAGAGCTTGTCAACGAAGTGAAGAAAAACACAGGCTTATTCCAGGATCTGGCCAGCGTGATTGCTAACTCTGCAATCCTGCTTCAGCCAAAGCTTCTGTTGTTGCCCCGACCTCGCGTAGAGCGGGCGCAGGGTGAGTGCCCCGGGGGGGCAGACGGAGGAGCAAGCGGGCTGTGTCCCTGCCGGCAGCGGCTCCTGCAGTGTAGAGGCCGTGGCGCGCAGTGGGGCAAGGAGTAGATCTGTCCTTTCTTCGCCCTGTATGGCTGTCTTTGCTAGCACCATAGTTATTGCTGTGTCTAGCCATAAATTTAGTTTCTTAGCAGTGGACATTTTGTTTCTTTGCGTACAAGCTCTTTTCCAGTGTGTAATAACACCATTTTCCTTACAGAAATGCCTTATACAAAATGGAAAAGGTTTTGAGACCCTCCTCTGCCTGCTTAGGCAAAAAAAAGAAAGGAAGAGGAAGTATGCCTCTCTCCTTTCTCCATGCACTTGATTGCCTCTTCTTGAAAACCTCAAATATGGAAAGTCCACGGTGTCCATGATGATGAGCTCCAGTGCTTAACTGTTCTCCTGTCTGAAAGCTTTTGTGATTGATCTAATGTAAATCTGCCTTGCCGAAAGTTCTGCCCTTTTCTCTTTTGTCTTAGCCGTACTAGATGTGGAGAAGGGTTTATCCCCTTTCCCTTTGTAGCTGCTTTGTACACATTTGAAGAAAACTATTGCGTCTCCCTCGACTTACTCTTCTCTAGACTAAACAATCCCAGTTCTTTAAACCTTTTCATATAGGTTGTGCTTTCTAGATCTTTGGTCTCTCTTATTACTTTCTGTAGGTTGGCTCACTTCATTCGTGAACTGTAATGTCCAAAACTAGGCAAGTACTCTAGGCCTTACTGGTGCTGAGTAGACCAAAAAAATTTCTTCACGTGTGTTACATGCGGTATTTTTGTTTGTACAACCCCATATGGTGCTGTTGAGTCATGCTCAGCTTGTGTCTGCTGTTACCTTCGGTAATAGTCCTGAGTCATTCCTCACCCCATATTTTATGTGCTTGATTAGTCCTACCTAAATGAAGAAATTTGCTGTAGTACTTTATTGACTTGAATTTTACGTATTCAAAACCGTTTCTCCACTTTATCAAGATGGTTTTAAATTCTGATCATGTCCTTTAGCCATATCATTAATCAAAATACAGAATTATTTGCCATTTTGTGGAACGGCACTAGGGAAACCCCTCTAGTTTGATAGTGAATCATCAGTAACTGTTTTCTGAGTACGATTATGTAGCCATCTAATAGTGATTTCATCTAGACCATGTTTCCCCCAGCTTTTTGTGACAATATTATAACGTTCTTATTAAAAACATCTAGTCTGTTTTGCTTATCTGTAATGCCTGTTACCCTGTAGTACAAGGAAAAGAGTTTGGGTTGGCTCATCCCCTTATTGTCTTCTAGATGCTTATATTTGCTTGTTTAATTAATCGTCCTAGTATTTTTGCTGGAATATGAAGTAAGATTTCTAGCCTTTCTTTCCCCTGTTTTTAATAATAAGCACTGTGTTTTTCCCTGTTCACAAGTTCTCTAAAGCTTCTGAGATTGCTTCAGTCCACGCTTTAAATATGTGAGGGTGAATTTCATCAGGTGTACTTGATTTGAATATTTAAATTATTTGAATATTATTTGAATATTTAATTATTTAAAATACTTTCAAGCCTGTTTTTCCCTGCCACTGCTGCTAGCTCTGCTGGACTTCTGATCACAGCTGACCATCTTAGGTAACTCAAATTTAGTTATCTCTGATACCAATAATAGTACTTTAATACCATGTAACTCAGTGAGGACTCCAAAATTTGCTTTAGAAGCTGCATAAATATGCAGGCATTTACCTACTCTGAGCTCCTGGCTTGTGTGACCAGATGTCTGCCAGTATCCAAGCTGCCTTTGGTTTAAAGCTAGCTCCAGTATGTCTGCACTACATTGCAATCACATCACTGAGTGCAATGGGAAGACCTTAATTTACCTTGACATTAGCAAAAATTACTTAAATAGAAGCTTTCCTTAAAGAAAGAGTTAATGAAACTCTGGTTTAAATTGTTTAAGATTGCTAAAAATGTCATGTAGAGCCAGCACCTAAAACATGTTAGACCTCAAAGGATAGGATGTTCCCAGGGTTTTTCTTCTGATCATTTTTTGTGGAATGCAGAAATGCTTATCTGATCTCAAACTGAAAATTCTTGTTCTTTAATTAGATTTTATCCACTTGTGATTACTGATGATACAGATGATACGTTTTCCTCTTATTACGTTAACCACGTCTCCATTTGTTGTACTTGACAAACCTTGAGAATTTACTGGATTCAGTGAAGCATCTATTTAAAGTGACTCTGCACAGTTACATAAGGGATTTCCTGGCAGTGAAAGACTTAATGTTGCTTTATGAATTCTGGCTAGCCAGCCTGAAAAAGTTGCAAGAATACTTTGTGCCTCCAACCCTGTTCAGTATAAAAGAAACAGAATATATTTGACCAAGTGGAAGTATTTTTGTTGAAGTATGAATATTCTTAACCACTGGGGAGGTATTACAAGATACAGAAATTAAAAAATTAGAATACCTAACTGTTGTAAATGGTTTTTAAGCTATTGATCTCTAAGCATCTTATGTGTAAGTGCTGTTATTCCCATTTTCTACAGGTAGAGATAGAGATTTGGAAATGACTTTCATTTCATTGCTACCTCTGAAGGCTGTTAAACAGCTACTGCTGAAGTTAAGACATTTTATGATCAGCAGTTCCAATAACGTTCATCAGGGAGTTTTCAAGGAACTGTTTAAGAATGTCTCTGGACTGTTAATGTTGTTTTTCATTAATTGATACAGCACTGGGAAAGCAAATACTGTGCCAGTTTTTTAAATGGGATGGCTTAGTAATTACAGGCCTTTCAGCCTGATGCCAATCCCTGGCAAAATAATGGAAGACTGATATGGGACTTTATTAGTGAAGTAATAATCAGGAATAATGTAATTCATGGCAGTTCTCTTTGGTTTATGGATAATATATCTTGTCAGCCTAACTCAATAGCTTTCTTATGATATATCAGGTTTGGCTGATGAATGTTGTAGTGCTGATGTAATGGACTTTCTTCAGCCATTCATCATGGTACCACACAATCTTTGATTAAGAAATGAGAATGATGCAAATTCAACTGTGCAACACATTAAAGAGACATAAAACTGCTTATCTGGTACTCTTAAAAAGCAGACTGGGAATCATTATCTAATGGGATCCCATAGGAATTATTAGGCCATGCTCTGTTTCCCTTTTTCATTAATGACCTGAAAGATATTATAAAATCATTAATGGTAAATTTATGCAGATGACATAAAGTCTGAGACTTTAGAAATAAAGGTAGCTTACCAAGTGAACCAGAAATCATATATTTTTCAGTACAACCAAAGATAAAACCATGTATATTTAGGAACAAATAATTCAGGTTGAGTTTGCAGGATGGATGACTCTATCCTAAGAAACAATGACTGCAAAGTGTTTGGGAGGTCGTGACAGATAACCAATTGAACATGAGATGACACATAGTGGCCAAAGGCCTAAAGATATGAAGAGAGAAACTTCAAGCAGGAATAGTAAAGTTATGTTACTTCTGTATCAATAGTGGTGTGATAACTTCTCGAATATCTGACTAGGTGAAATTCAAATTCGTGACTGAAAAAGGAATAGAGCTGGTGAGGGTTTAGAGAACGGTTAATGGATTGGACCTTCTGTGCAGCAGGATACTCGAGGGACTGAACCTATTTAGCTTAACAAGAGATGGCTTTACCACAGGCTGTATTTATACAGGGCACAGAAATGTGATAGTAGAAAACTTTTCAATATAGCAGTTATAATGAAATAAAATGGCTGAAAGTTGAAGGTAGTCAACAGTAGACTCTAGGTGCACATTTTCACAATGAAGGTAATAAAACATTGATATTGCTTTTAAAGGATTGTGGATTCTCTGTTTGGACATTTTAGAATCAAGATTATTTGTTTTTCTGAAAAATATTCTCTACTTGAAGTAGGAATTGATTTAGAGAAATCCTATATTTGTGCTACTGTAGAACTGACAATGATTATTGTACTTACTGTTTTTACAGTCTCTAAATTGATTTACTCAAGACTACCTAATAGGATGCTGGCAGAAGTTAGCATAGAACCTGCTTTTACTGATCCCCAGGCTGCTGTGTTGCCCATTACACCAAATAGCTTCCTACAAATAAGAGAAAGGCTGAGATTTCTTAAATATATGTTGCTTTAAAATGTGTGTGTGTGTGCATATGTATGAATCCTGCTTTCATGCTCAGTGTGGGAGATTAAAGGAAGCTTCTTTTCCCACTTCTGCACCATGTCCAGAAGCAGCTATAAAGCTCTATTTTTTGTTGCGCAAGTGCAGCAGCAGTGAAACTCTATACGTGGCAAACCTGAACCTCTCAGTCCCTTTCCCCTAGGTAGATGATGCCACTCTGGGAGGGCCCTTCTGGGAAGCCAGGGCTGATCTTCCCCATATGTTTCATATCTGCTGGAGAACGTGCTCTCCTCAGTGTCCTTAGCAGCATCAACCCTTTTTTCATTACAGCTTTTGGCCTTCCTAAGCTGCACTAGCTCCCAAAGTCATTACTTCTTTCTGCTAAGCAGGAAGTTTGTGTTTCAGATGTTGATTTTACATAATGTGTGTTCAGTTCCAGCCTGCAAAAAAAATCAGTAATGATGATTCCTTCTTTTTTTTTTTGTCTGAAACAATCCGAAGTATCTCATCTGTGTGGGTAAACATGTTCCTGTCACCCAGAGCAGGAACTGGCTGCTGATACCTAAACTGAAAAGGCAGCACGTAGGGAAGGACTGTTCTGAGACCGGCCCAGGAGAGATCCTGAGCATGAGTCTGTCTCACCAGCTCATAGGTCAAATCCTGAGGTCCTTGCTCAGATGCCTGAATATCAGAGGTGCTCTTAAATTCTTCAGTCCAAGTGGGCCAGTCTGAGTGATTCAGTACCACTGTTTAAGTCATTTGGTATTATGCTTGATATAGTGTCATGTGGAGAGATCTCTGCCTTGTACAGTACTTCACAGCGAGAAAGACAGCCATGCAGAGGAGTGCGTACATCACCTAGTTCATGCGAGAACGGATCCCCATTTCATCCCAGCACAGGCTGGTGGGGGAAGCTGTGGTGGACACCTGCCGAGGGAGAAGCTGTAAGATCACAAGTTGTGTGCATATACTAGCTTCAGCTCTTCTTTTCTCCTGCCCTCACAGGAATGGCCAGCGGTGAATAATAGCGAGGAAGTTATTTTTAAATAGACCATTCACTATGAGACTCAGCATACAAGGCTGGTCTACCACAAATAAATTCTGCTGAATCTTTCCTTTTGGATTCTCTGTCATTCACAAACTCCTTATGTTTCAGGCTCATGGTTTAATGGTTATAAACATATTTGCAATAGAGCTATTAATTTTTACTCCATATAGGGGAAAAATGCTTAACTCTTCTTCAGTTATTAACAAAATTTTGGGATGTGCTAATTTTAACGGAGATAATACTGGATGAGGTTCTTATACATATGCAGAATAAGAAGTTTGTGTAGATTATGAGGTTCTTTAAAGATTGCACATCCTGTGATCCAGATTACCAACAAAAATCATATTTTAAACATGCTGAGATATGAAGAGAATACTCAATTGTGTTTTATGTCTGTGGTGAAATGTCTCAGGCTTTGGCACTTGTGAATCAAATGATTAAAGTGCATGGTTGGGCTCTGAAATCTCTCCATTGATAAACTGTTGAAAGCTGGATTTCCAGTTCATTTCAGAGTGTCATTTAAGTCAATTTTAGTATTTGTTTCATCTGCATATGATAATATAAGACTCTAACTGAATAAAAATTGGAAAAATATTTTGACTTTGGCTTTGGGCTAGTTTATCTAACTCTGTCACCATTACCAAAAACAGGGGGGGAGCACTCAGAAAAAGCGATTTTCAAAGCAAGATAATGTTACAAGTGATATAATAGCTCAAGTCCCACAGAAAGCTGTGGGATTTGTGCTCAGAGATTTCTCAATGCTTTTGCAAATCTCACCCAGAAACTGTAAGAGCCTGCTCCTTATTCCAGGCAACTATATCAAAGTGATTCTCTGGAGCTGTGCAACTAAATAAAGTATAAAAATAAAGCTTTAAAGGAGAACATTTCAAAAGGTCTTATTTCTAACCGTTACACTGTTACAAGATTTCACTGTTCACTTTCCTTTCACTTGTAAGGTGAATTGTTGATTCTCTGTAACTCTTTTGCATCATTTGCAGAAAGAAACACTTTCTTACTTTCTCAGAGCCTGTTACTTAGTCATGCAAACATGGGATTTAGTCCAGGAACTTGTGTCTTCTAATGTTGTCCTAGCAGTGTTGCTCTTGAAGTTGTCACTAACTCAATGTCCCGACTTCTATTTTCTCAATTGTATCTTGGTGCAGAGGTGCATCCATATGATTAGCTGAATGTGTCACAGGGCTGGTATGAAGTGATAAAGGCTGTTAGTGAGAAATCATCTTAATGGTGGTTTTCAGATTCAGAGAGTAGCAGGAACAGATGTGACTAGAAAAAAAAAAAGGACAAATACAGTCACTTATAAAAACAGAGAGTTATGAATACAAACAAACGCTTACTTTCATCATGATGGACAACCTTTCACTACTACAATACTCACACAGCAGTGAAAGCTGCAACATCCCGAAGCAGATCCTCAGCAAGGGTAAATTCTCCCAGCTCCATGACAACAGAGTTGTGATAATTTATACCTGCCAAGGACCAGCTACCTATTGAATAACTTCACCTCATTCTAGGTGGAATTCATCTTTTTGCAGAAGGGTATTTACCTCTTCTGCCGTAGGCTTAGTAAGTCCTACCTGAAGGGCTTGAAAAGCAAATAGGCCTGGTGCTGCTTTGGTGCCCAGGAGCGAATTTCATCTACTGTGTTTTGGCAATGCTGGGATGAACAATTTGGGATCCAAAGAATTAGTAACAGGAAAGGCTTTGCTAACTAGTGTGAAAGAAGGCTGGTGTCCCTTGAGATGCTATAATTAAGACACAGCAGATGTTGAAACGTTCCTCCAGAAAGTACCAGTGATTAAGACATCACTTGTGGTAGATGTGTATTTGCTTGGATACGAAGGAGAATACAGGTAGCATGTGAGGTCTCTGTTTCACAAGGCAGAAAGGAGGAAGATGAAGTGTGTGCTGAGAGATTGGGTTAGACAAGTTCACAGAAAAATAACCAATGTTGGAAGCATCTGATAGGTGAAGAACAAAAGCATTACTGATATTTGGAGGTTGGAAGACATGTAGAAAGTTTGAGCTTTGGAAAAAAAGGTACTTGATAGGCACAAGGAGGAGGGAACAGCTTAATTTTTTAGTGCCTTCCCATGTACTCACTTTATTTCAATTACTGCTTATTATCTTGTTTCACTCTGTAACCAAACCCACAGACGGAGATTTAGAGAAAAGTTCATGTCCTGTCTTTCTCTCTCTGCCCTGGAAGCTCTCAAAAGTCTGATCCTTCTCTGAAGTATGGAGTGACTGTCAACAAAATATGTTGTTGCTCATCAGAAGTACGGTGTTTCTGTTTGCTGGGGAAACCCTGTATCTGCCCCTCGTGAGGTGTCTCCTCTTGATAAGTTGTAAATCCTTCCAGCAGCTGGTTTGGGCTGTTTCACATGTTCCAGCCCTCTTCCCAGGTTAGAACAAGCAAATTACTGTTCAAGCACTGCTCATGCAAACTTTGGTTCAAAAACTGAGTCAAACTAGATTTCACTTTGTGGTGGTTTCTGCTAAGGATTCAGAGAACTCGTTTAGACTGTATAATATTGAAGCCTTTGCTCACGTTATGGATAAAGAGACCTTAATGTGCTCAATTAAAACTTCACAATTCTTTTCATGATAACAGATGGTGCTATCGCCCTACAAAAGCTGTGAAATGCGTTGATAGTGATCAAAACATGTACTGTACCTGCATCTCACTCTTCTTACATTACTGGCATGTTAGCTCTGCTATCTTGTCTAAACTTCAATTTAAATAATTATGTTCTGCCCACCTTAGTTCTCGCTCCTTCCCATGCACTCGGCACTCCTGTTGGCTCCTCTAGTTATCCTGTATTGCTGTTGTAACCTGTTGAGAAGCTAGTGTGAGCTGTAAAACTGTGAAGCTCTGTTCACAATTCCTAGGTATAATCTACATGTTAGTTTTCACAGCACAGGACAGGATAAAAGGCAACATATGAGTTATTCCTTCCCGGTAGGGCTGTGTAATTTCAGCTGTAAATATGAAGAACTAAGGCTGGTTAAGCCAATGTTTTGGGGAGCTGTATTGGCACTGTACACTCAGTACGCTTTTATATGTGTTTCAGTTGCAGTAAGTAAAAGAAAGTGTGTTCAGACATCAAAATATTTACTGGTTAAAAAATACATGTAATCCCTCCAAAGCATAAGCTACAGTTCTGTAAAGGTCTCACTCTTCAATTAATTAATGTAGCAGAAGCGCTTTCCATTTCTGCAACGTGTTTTTTCCTAAGCATTGCAAAACACTTCACAGATATTAATGAACTTAGGCTTGAAATATCCTGATGGTATGGGCTACGGTCATCATGCTCACTCCACAGAGGAATGTACTGAAGCTCAGAGAAAACTTAAATGAGTCGGAGAGAAAACTTTGAAGTACTGACATCTCCGAGTCTGACGTCTTCTTTTCTCTGAAATACAAGATCATTTGGTTTGCAGTTTCCAAAGGGAGTCAGAGAAGTGTTTGTGCTAGCCCAGAAATGTCTAACCAGCTTTAACTGCAGGCTGAAGCTTCATTTCTTTATGTCAGGGAAGTGAGTAATCACTTCCTGCAATCAGTAATTACAAGCAATTCTCACTTGGCCATCCTGTAGGAACTGAGCTGTTATTAGAAATTAAAGATGATTAGCTGTTTCCTGGCTACTATAAACACATAAGCAGAGATAGATTGAATCTAGATTGTTACCTCCTGTGGCCTTTTTTTTTCCAGTTTTTGTATCTGGATTAGCATAATGGGTGTCTGATCTATAACTAGGTTTCCCAAGACAGAGAGTGAAATGTTTCTGTTTTTCTCATGCTCACAAATGCAAAGATGAGGGACTGGCAGAAGAAATATGCCTTACCTCTAACCAAAGTTATTTTTCCTGGTTCAATTACGAACTTTATATAGACTTAACAGAGCTTAATTTAGTCTCAAGTTTAAGTTAATTGCATTCCTGCACCATTTATATGTCCCTCACCATTTTGTTACTGTACTAATCCAGGATCAGTCATTCGTTCTTCCCGTGTTAAATCTTAGCTGCAAAGTCAAAAGGGTGTCAAGGAGAAGAGACTCTTTCCTCTATTTCCTGTGTTTCTAAAGCAGGACTTTTTCTTCAACCTTGGTTTGTGGGCTTGGACTTCCTCTGTAGCCAAAACACCATCACTGAGGTGATCACTTTTCCCTTGTCCGGCCGTGTTGTTCTGTCCCGCTCCTTGGAGCTGGACTTCTCCTTCTCTATGTGTGTTTCAGCTTTGCTCGTTGTACTCGCACGCTGCACAGAAGTCACGTTTTCAAGTGGTTCTGCCACAAGGAGCCACAATGTGCTGCTACAGTCGCAAAGCAAAGCTGACCGTGCGACGCACGTGGTCTTTGCTGGAGGATAATACGGAAAATACAATAATGTGATTATGTGAGTCAGGCAGCGTAAGTCAGTGGCATCATGTAGTACTGTGCAGCCTAACAGCAGATATGAAGAGACTGTGGGGATCAGGACTGGTTGTTTTAGAAAGAAGGTGAATTCTTTGTTTAGAAATAGAAAAGACACGATAGCACTATATCTGAGAATAAACGGCTTGTAGAGGGAGATTGACAGCTTTCCCTCCCCCTCCCCCTAGTAACATTTGTGTGTTTTATAAACTGTTTTTTCCAGCTATACTATTTGGCCTGATAAGAAAAGCCGGCTCTGCTTACGATCTTAGATGGTCGTGGCTATAATAGTGCTATAATAAGAATCACTTGTTTGGCTGTTTTAATGTTCAGAAATTCAAGCCCACAATACTCAAACTATAAAAAAGTTTTCACGTTCGTTGTGTTTTCTCAGTGACGTGACACCTCTGAGAAGTCACGAGACTCAGTGTTGTGGACAAGGCAGTTTAGAAACCTGGTAACGGCTTTAACTTCTGGTGCCACAGGATGAAACGTTCATTAACCAGCGTCAAAGAATGATGAAAAATCAAAGTTCAGTATCTTCTTCTGCATTTTATTGACTTTTTCAGGCATTTCATTGGCACATCAGTGAATAGTAATAAAGGTCATTGACTAGCATTTAATTACATGTTTCTGGCACTAAGAAATGGATTGAATGAGCAAGTTATATTTATGGCTCTATAAGTTATATTTACAGACCTATAGACCCTTTAAGCCATATATCCAGTACGTACTGGTGAACTTCACCGTAAGAGAACAGAAGAAATTAGACATCATGTTTTGCAGTATGGCTTTGTCATATTTGTATTTCGTGTTCTTTATGCGTTCGTGCTTCAGTGAACAGCGATAAGGACAGATCAGCACCAGATCACACAAGTGCAGTATAGATGTGTAGCAATGAGAACATCAGCTGCACTGTACTAAAATAAAGGGGAAAAAATGTGGATTTAGAGGTTCACAGCAGCTAATGAGGCCTCAGTGTTGTCTTAGGCTTATTTGGCCAGCAGTGGACTGGGACGGTCTGCTAATGTTTCTATCTGTTGTTCTGCAAGGTAACATTCATGAAGGCTTCAAAACCTAAATTCCACAGCCTTTGGGTCATAAATCATAGGTTTCTCTGGGCAGGGACCTGGGATCTTTGCTGTTTTGTCAACAATGATGAACACATGGCACTTTGTAAATAATAAATGATAAAAATAAAAGCTGAGGAACCATGTTGTAAAAAGAGAGCAAGAGATGCTTTGAGAAATATAAATTCTAGTACCAGGATTACCTAACCAGTGCTTTAATTCATAATTCATCCTTCAGCTTTACAGTTTGCACTCCTAAAGGAAGGGCTGTTACATAATTAATTTAAAAAAAGGTAAAAGTATGGTGCAAACACTTAGGATTTGGCAAAAAATAGATACACTTAGAAAGAAGGGAATGACAAAAATATAACAACTGACAAAGTAAAGAGCAGTTTGGAAAAACCCCAGAGTCCTGTCTACTTACAATGAGTAAAATTAATGAATTTAAGAGGGATATGAAAGTATATATGCTCTGTTATGATCTTCTGCATGGTGTTGAATGTCACTATCAGAAAACGTTTTTCTCCTGACTGGTGCAATGACCAAGTGCATTTCACTCGTTCAATATATTCAGTAAATATTTGCACACAGAGTAATGTTTTGTGCTCTTGTTAATGAAAATTCCCATCAGAATTTTAGATTTTGGTGATCCAAGTGTAGCGTTGGGGTGAGAAAGAGAGGAGAATTTGGTTTAGGTGTTTTTAATAAATCTTATTTGTAATTTCTAATTTGTAACAAATTTGTATTTGTTTTCTATTATTTTACAAATGAAGAAATGAGCTTTATAAAATTTTCTCTGAAAGGTCAGTCTTATATCAAGGCAGGATGGTGAGGAATTTGAAGAGGTTAAAGATGTCTTCAAAATGAAATTATACAATTCAGAATTTTTAAGTAAAAAAATCTATCTTGAAAATAACACCGTTCTTACGTTTGGAGGATTTTTTCTTTTTCCTTCACAGAGACCAAGGTTCCTCATGGGACTGACATTCTTTATTGCAACTTCAAGATGAAATTCAAAGCCCCCCTGTTCTAAGGTTTTCAGATTTTTCTGTAAATATTTCCTATAACCTAAAGAGCTGATTGTACCTGCATATACCAAATGTGCTACTTACTGCTTTGAACAGTCATGTTAATCCTGTTGTTCTGCTCATGGCCCTACATATCACTGTAGGTAATAAATACTTCCCCTATCAGACTGTAATGCTGTCACGAGAAAACCAAGATACTCGAATAATCTCTTCACTGTAGTAAATCCAGTTTGTTCTTCCAAGCCCGGCGCCGAGGTCCAACCTGTGAGTGGTTCCAGGAGAGCAGAGTTTCATAGCCACCCTGTGAGAGGCTTTCGCGTGGCACTCCTGCCTGCACTGCTCGTTTTTCTGTATTTTAGAAAAATAACACACCAGTTCTTAATAGTATGAATTTGGCTGTGTGCTCCGTCAATAACATCTAATCTGTCTATCTTAGTTATCTCAAGTGATCTTCACATGCATCCTTTTATTTATTATTTTCTGCACCAGAAAGAAACTGTTAGGAGTGTGTATTTTATTATTCTGCTGCATCCAGCTGGTACTTCAAAGGCTGGTGACACATGTATTCCATGTATAGAGGGATGTCACCTCTGGATATATACATATGTGTGTGTGTGTGCACATATATATATGTGTGTGTATATATATATATTTATATATAAAAGAGGGGAGAGAGAGGGGAAGGGAAAAGAAGGAAAGAAAGAGAGTGTCTGGCACTGAAAGTAATTCAGTTTTTGTGACAAACTTTTGTACGTTACTTATAGGGCAGTCTGCCCTATTAAATCTTGTCAGGATGTATGTCAGCAGCATTTCCCAGAACTGTTTGGTACTCACAGGCAGATCCTTGCTGCAGGCACCCTGAAGCATCTGATGTTATTGAAAGCGTGTAACTTAGTGGAGAGATGATACTCTTTTTCCTGTGGAAGATCTCTATGCAACTTTTAGAACAGTAGCTTTAAGAATATTGCCAATGAATTCCCTGTATTTTTTTTCTCAGACCAGACCATGCTAATGGTAGAGAACTGCCTTGTTACATGCAAAGTGCTTCCAGGTAATGGCTTTACTCATAGCGACTGAAAGCTGCAATGATTCAGAAACAATTTTCAGCACGGTAAAATTTTTGCAATGATTAGCAGGAGTTTTTTCAGTAAGGATTAAGATGAGAAAGAGCAGAACAGACGAATGGAGTGATGCGTAAGAAATAATAAAGAGGTTATCTACATACAGAGGAATAGAAAGTGGTGTTCCACGGTCCTTTAGAAGAGCAGCATGTCAGACAGGAGTCAGGTGTTTTCCCATCAAATTGTCTTCGATATTCCCGAGCAAGATTTTTTCTTTTGTTCTCACTGCCCGTGAAAGGTTTGGTTATGGGAGACGTTCAGAGATTTCACTGTCTCCCACCGGCAGCTGGGAGCACTCAGCTCCTTGGATGTGCCAGTCCTGCAGCCATCTGACAGGAGGAGTCCTGAATATACTTTTCTTGAGTACAGGTATGATGGTTCCTGTTAGAGATAAGCAGTATTGTAGAGTGACATGGCCTGTAGTATGATGTGACTGATTTGTGGACCGGTTCTCACCTACAGCTACTTTTCCTTTTTGTCTTAATGATGTAATGAGAGCCAGACTACTGGCTCTTCTCAGCATTGGGAAAGCTGTCAGGAGAACCCAAAAAGCTTGGATAGAGAGAAAGCCTTGGATGACAGAAAAGCTGCAAGGAGCTAGCTGGATGTGCTGGTGATCCGTAGAAGGCCTAATTAGCAAGAGGCACTATGACAGTCATCTCAGTCATGGACAAGTTTGGCCTTTATACTTTACCGACCCAAAGCTGATACCTAAAATAGCTATATGTGTGTTCCCGGGAGAAAATACATTTGAGTTTGGTGATGAGATGAAGGGCTGTCCCTTTTGTCCGTTTTTCTGATTTTGTTCAGGAAAGGGGTGAGTCCTGGTAGGCACGCAGCTGAGGCCAGGTCCCCAGCTTGCCATGGCAGGGACATCATTGGCCTGTGAGAGGAATGAGTAATAAAAATTTTAAAAAGCAAGTTAAATCAAATTGGTAAGTGACTTTGGTACAGTTGTAGCCAAAAGACCAAATTTCCTTATGTGGGAGCTTAATAAAGTTCTTATGTTGCTCTCTTTCTTACAGTGCAGGGGCACAGAAATCAGATGTGAAGCAGATGCTAAATTAATGAAAATCAGAGCTAACAGTTTTTATTTGATCTCATTTTGCATTGCATAGAACAACAAATCTTTCCCTTCTTATGTGGGGTTTCTTTTGTAAGTAGCTAGGAAGGGAATGAAATGTGTCTCCAAGGTATCTGAAATCTCAAACCTTAAAGGCTTCCTCATAGCATTATAAAGGTATAGAGGTACTTTTTAGAAGTGAATTCTGGAAGATATTTGTGCATGTAAAGTGAAGCAGATTTTGTTAAATTTCTAAAAAATAAATAGATGTTATTCATAACAAAACTAAGGCTAAAGTTGCAGAAGAAGGAATGTTATTAATGGGAAGATCATGCTCCTTGATATGATAAATGCAAGAGCAAAACTAAGCGCTAGTCCTATTATTTCAGGCAAATAGAAATGAGTATGCATCTTAGTGAAAAATAATTCACTATTCTAACTCAGCATTCCATAAACAGTAGGAGCCATAAGGCAAATTTGAGCAATGAGAGATAAAAGAAGAGTTCAACCATGAAAGCCAGGAATAAGAATTAGAGATGAACCACAGCGAGAAACAGGATCATGTAAGGGAGCACAGGATAGCACAGCTGCAATGTGATCGTAAGGAAACATAGTTAATAATATAATAGCTCTGAACTAAAGAAAATCTGGAAAGAGACGATGAATGTGGCTCTTATCAGCATAAAAGTTTCAGTAGGTTTCACAGACCATTGCTCTGTGAAGGCTGTGACCAAAACATTAATGAAGGTGTTACTTTGAATGATTAGGTCCATTTTCTAATCTGCCTCACTGCTTAATTTTTCATGCAGAAGCATATGAACTCAAGGCATCCCACGTCATGAGCAAGACATAGGCAGTCTTGCATTAAGCAAGTGCAAATGTCGTTGTTATCAATATTAAGAGAAAAAAGCACATAAAAGCTATCAACCTGGAGCCCATTAGTGTTTTCTTCAGTCCAGTATAGTGATTCTGAATATGCTATATCAGATGGTTTGGTAAAGGGTCCAAGGAACATTATAGTGGCTAATTATGGAATAACTTGATCTAGGCAAGTCCCTTCCTAATCAACTCTGTTAGAGATTAACTGATGCCCTGAAATATATGGGTTTATAGAATTAGGTTTTCAAGCCAGGAGGCATGAGAAGTCTGGCATCCTGTTTAACACAAGTTAGAGAATCTCATTTAATAATTCCTGCGTCAAGCCCACAACTGTTTAAATATAAATGTATGTGATTAAAGCCAGAGAGTTATTATTTGAAAATGACAGGAGGAGGAAGAAGCCAACTGCAGTTTTTGACTACAGAATTACTGTGAACTGTCAGTCTGGTGCAGTCGTGAAAGAAGGCAAACAACATCCTGAGGTGTACGCTGGGCAAGAAATTTCCGGTGGAATTGAGAAAAGATGTTTTCATGCCATTTTATAAGGCACTAGGGAGATTTAATTTGGAAAACTGTGAATAATTCTAGTCACTCTGGTTGAAAAAAAGATGAATTCAAGGCAACAGAGATCCTGTTTTTGAAGGGGAGGCCAAAAGAGTGAAGCTTGGAAGATGAAAGCAAAGCAACTATTGCCAGGATTATAGCTAAAGTTGCCCTGGACTGCTGTTCGTCTTGGTGTTGCTGCACTGAAGGACTGTGCAAGAATTGGCCTCTGCTGAACTCAGCGGCGTTTCTAGGCAAGCCGTAAAGCGGAATGGACAGAGGTGTGAGCCATATACAAATATGTTTTGCTAGTTTTTTTTTCCGTTAGTTCGTAACAGATATGCATGTCACAGGTTATAATTGCTGTTTTCTTCTAAATTTCTGATTTACCTTCAACCCTTTATCTAATGTAATCAGTCCTTAAATAAATGCAAATTACTTCATTATTTTCTCACACGAGTGAATATGCACAAAAATAAGAGCTTCACACTTATACTCCAAAACAGGCAATAGCTATGCATCAGGACTAGGCAGGTTCTGAACAAGGACCCAATTCTTAATGTTTTCAGGGGGAGATTTAAATGCCAAGCATTATTGATTTAGTTTCACTACAGCATTTCTAGACGTTATTTTTCATAATTCTGAATCAGAACCTCTTTTCATATACAAAAGCTATGCAGGAGACAGCAATGACGTACTGCACACATATGCCTTCTTAATGTATGCAAATTATTGTGTTTTTAAAAATAACACGTGGCAAATCCAATCTTACAAAAACCTGTAAATTAAAATGAAAGAAAATTACTTTAAAACTACCTTGTGCATTGCTCATTTATCTTTGTACCAGACAAGAAAATAAAGTAAAAAGAAACTCAAGCCTGACGCAGCAGCAGAACTTTTTATGATAACAAATGATCTAACTGCTTGTGAGATGCTAGTTCTGAAACAAATCGGCGAATTCCGACAGTATCTTTTAAGAAGATTGCAGCACTTAATATTAAGTTTTGTTTTCTTCCTAAGAGCCAAATCCTGGCTCTTGGTAAAATTGCTGGGCGTTTCATTAATGCCACTAATGAGAACATGATCAAGCTTCAAGAGTCTAATTTCAAAACATATTAGCTTTTCGAGGGTCACTAAGAACAAGTTCAAATTAGCTGCATCATGCTGTGAAATGAAAATCTGTACTTGCATTTGTCCTTTTGCGTCTGTGTATGCTGTGTGCATTTAGGAATATTTCACACCATAAAGAACTTAGGAAGTTTTCGGTGAGTACAAATGCAAAGAGGTCATACATCCTCAGCAGCCAGGGGAAGTGGTTAGGCAGTTGGTTAAGCTCTCTGTTGGCATCCCATAGCTGTTTGTTGGTTTTGGCAGGCAGATGTGCCACAGTGCAGTTTACTATTTCTTTTACACAAAATCACCATCTTTAGAAGCCCTATGTTTGATGTAATAAACCTTGAGTTTATGGAAGGGGATATTCTGAGTGGCTGGATTCTGTTCCCATGAATTCTGTTCCTATCTATCCATGGATAAAATAATCCAAAATGCTACCAAGTTCAAAGAATTAACTTCATATAGTTGTATATAGCAATAAACTAATTGTTTTGCATTCAAGGGCCTCTTTGAATTCCTGTTTGATGGGAAACCTCACCTGCCCTGGGCATGGACAGGCTTGACAGGTTGAGGGCTACTTCTTGATTGCATGGATATTGGTGCATAGCTGTTCTTGTTTGGTGGAGTGATTTGCCTGTTTAATTCCTATGATGCTATGAGGACATGACAAGCCAGTATTATGCAGTGCTCAGGATCAAGGAAAGAATTTCTTTTCTTCCAGTGAGTTCTGAGGAGCTAATTCAGAAAGCAGTTGTCAGTGATGTCTACAGATTTAGTGTTGACATCATGTCTCTCATGAACACATTCTACATGTAGACAGTGCTTCCTGCCCTCACAGCTTCTCTGGTGTCTTTCAGCATGTCGTAGTTGTTATCACCACTGTGGTCGGGCAAATAGTAATAGACTTAGTACTGTACTTTTCCCATTTGACCTTGGAATTTCAATCCACGGGGATGCTGTCTTAGTTCTTGACGTTGTCAGCCTTTCACTCTGATTTGACACTATGCTTTCTTTAACACACAGTACCATTCTTTCTCCTATTCATTTTTCTTGGTACAGTTTACTGGGTTTACCGTGTCCCACTGATTGTCTTTTACAAGTTTCTCCTGTGCCTTTCTGTCAATATTTTCATTTAAAGCTAAGCATTCCAGTCTTTATAATATTCAGTTAAACTTTTGCCAAATCTACTCTATGCTGTATTTGATAGATGCAGTGTTCCTGTGACTTCACCCCTAGAAGATGAGACAACCCAAATCGTGTGCTCTTTTGCACCGGCTTTCTGTAATACCCGAGTAAAGAGTTTCCTGTCACCAGTAGCCTGGTTCCCTTCTTGTTTAGGTGAAGCCAAATTCCTCCTGTGTAAGCTCCCTTGATGAATCTGAAACATCCTTCTTCACACTGTTTTGTCAGCTGTACACAGAGATTTTGCTTCTGTGCTTGGCCCTGCATGAGGTAATGGGAGCATTTCAGAGACTCCTGCAGTGGAGATTCCTCATCTCGAGTTTCCTACCTAACAGCCTTAACTTTGCCTTCAGAGCCTGTCTAGTCACGGTTCAGTAACGTGAACCCAACGAAAGTAAGCAATTGTTCATGTAAAGTAAGCATTCTTGTATCTTAAAATGAAGCACTGGTCCAAGTGAGTTGTGTAGATATGGCCTTCCTAGCAAATGAGTTATATGGTGACTATTCTACTTAAGATATTTGATGTCCTCTTTGGAATAGTGCATTATGCACTTTAATATTATGATTAAAAATGTTGAACTTTGAGAATGGTTTGGAAAAAAACTTCTCAGTGAAGATGGTGCTGCTTGTAACCATGGAGGTATCACACAACTATTTCTCTGTGTGAATTGCTGTAGAGTCAAGGCTTCTACCTCATGTTCATCCACAATGTGCCTGGTGAGATGTATAACCAAGATAATACTTAAAAAAGCCTACAACTTTTTAATATGTACTCGGAGCAATACAGAATGCTTAAAGAAGGATCATTATTTTGTAAACAAGCTGTGAGTATCATTACAGCCTTTGCTGTCAAAGGCAGCAATAAAAAGATTGTATTGCTGTTACCTAAGGGGAAACTGCTTAGAGTTTTAGCCTCTGTTTGTCAGAGTCTGTGTATTTTCTGTATTATTGGGTCTTTATGGAATTGACTGGAATATTAACTGATTTTTCTTATCATACTTTCTCTCTATTTCGTAGCTATCTTTGTGGATGAGGGGTCCCTGCTGCAGTTTAGGGGTTTAAGATTGCTTTTGCTGTCAAGGATCACAAAATAGGCATGGATGTATGTAGCTGGTTTGTTTGCATGCATAAAAACACAAGTCAAAACCTGCTCTGTTTTATGTATCTTCCTTTGTCCTCCAAAGGGCTTTTTGCCATTCATAAGTTCCTCCCGAGGAATGTGCAGCCTGCGTTTCCTTATGTCTAGTCATGCACCGCTGAACCGCAGAGAGCTGTCTAAGCGAGGATGATAATGTTAAGAAATGTTGAATAGCGCTAAGCCTTCCAAGAATTTATTTATATGGGGAAATCCTGCAGGCTTTTAGGATTGATCTCTTTCACCAGGGCAACGTCACCATCCTGTTATGCAGCCCTGAAGCTATATATCTAAATAGCTAAAGGAGGCTAAACTGCTGCAGCCGGTTGACGTGTATGCGGAGAAACATTATCACTAAAGGCAGGTAGCATTACGGTCTGGATAGTGACCCAGCTACATACAATAACTGTTTACCCATGTACAATATGCTTTTTTCCAGTAGCTTAGTAACCAATGGAAATCAGAGATCACAAACTGTCGCTTTGAAACATCAGAGTGTAATTTAAAGCCACCGGAGGCTAGTTCACAGGGACTATGCGCTTCCACTCCTTAAGCAACGTAGTACCCAGTGCACTAGATCGAAATGCCCCATTACTGTTCATGTCAGTGGGAATTATGTATGCGGTAACAAGAAGTCAGTGTTATAAACATAACTTTTCAGTGTGTTTTTTTTGGTTTGTTTCATATCCTCGAGGTTTGTTCTGCACCAGCCTCAATAGCAGGGAAGTAGTTATATCCGGCACAAAGGGCAGCTTGCCAAGAGCAGGAAATTCAAGGTCTGTTCCCAGCTTTGTCACTGATTTGCTGCTATATGATGTTGGGGAAGACGTTTAGCATGGGATTCAAGTGACTGAATTAATCGGAAACAGTAATCTTAACTCCCAGTGGAGACCTAACTAGTACAGGAGTTGGAGTTTAGGGCATAATTCTCTTCACCTTAAAGTGGATGTCTGAATTGTACTTATTTCTCACATTGATAAAATAGCAGTTTGGCATAATGAGTCTAAAGATGTTTAAAGCTGTGTGAGAAAGTTGTGTCTCTCAGCTCACACAACATGTATGACCAGTGTCAGAGCACAAGAGTCTGATCTGCTGAGACTGATAGTGCACGCGTTTTGAATCGGACATCGTATTTGTAGCTCTGGCTGTCGGCATTCAAATACAGAAATATATGCGGCAAAATTGCTACAAAATTTTTACGGTATTCATGAATATCTGATAAATGTTGTTAGGAAACAGCTAGCTCTGATCTCAGCATTTCAATTAATGCTAAGTGGCACAAATAAGGGGATGGATAGGCTGCGGTGGTGAGGGAAAAGCCGTGTTGACTGGCTCAGGGCAGGAATACCTCCTGCTGCTATTGCTGCCAAAGACATCGTGTCGTCAGACCTAGGCTCTTAGACTTGGACTGGCCTTAAATTTCTGTGCCTCAGTTTGTCCTGTGTAAATGGTGATGATTTTACTTAGCTATATCAGTGAGTAGTTGGAATGATGAGTAAAGATTGTAAGGTTGTCCAAGGGGGAATGATTGCCATATACATTGCAGTATATTGCACATAGGCTGCAGTTCACATCAAGGCTGTAGTTCAGTTCAGCAGCTGAGTGCATGTGTGTGATAGCTATTGCTCATGGGTTCACTCCTAAGAGAATTTGTATGGCCTTAGCAATGAGCAGTATTTACCCTCTGAAACTATTAAAAATACTGGTGGGATTTTTTCCTATGAAAAAGTGAGGAGCAACTTCTAAAGTAAAAAAACAGCTACCTGTGTAAGATTCTGGCGTTCTGCAGTTGCTGGCAAAGTACAGAGGTAACACAGGGGTAAGAACATGCGTGGAAGTGTGGCAGTACTGTTCGTTTCAATTTGTTGAGGTCTGAAATGTAACCACAGCCTTGCAGGCAGTTCTGATAAAAACAGCAATTCCTTTCGGGGGTGTAAGTGCAAAAATGAGCTCTGAAAAATATTTCCATTAGAAGAAAATACCTTTTATGGAGGGCTGAACTTTTTAAAGGCACCTTGGGAGTTCTGAAAACTTGACTTCCATTAAAATTCTTGGAAATCAGTTGCCTGGACTTCTAGGGCAGCTTTGATTGTCTCCACCATAAACCTATTCCGTACACAGTCACGTTATCTTGCTCCCCTGTTGCTTTGCGTTACTGAAACACGTTGTGGGAAACAGTCTCCTGAAAATAGCTCTTTGCGACAACCATCAGTTAACATCAGTTTTGTCTTTCACATCATTTAATCTTATCCGAATCATTTATGAAGGGGTGCCTGCTATCAGCTGTTTAGCTCAATAGTCCTTAGTGCTCTCCTGGCACTTTATGCCCAGAGGCAGTGGACTGACAAAGCTAATACTGACTTCATCACACACTGTGAGAAGTAAAATGGTTATAATACTGCAGTGGGGAAACTGAAGTACAGAGATTAAGTGAAGGCAGAATCTTGGCACTTCATACTATGAATTCCTACTTAAGTATTAATAGCTTTGTTGCTGTCATTTCTAGATATCCCAAACAAGAAGGGGACTTATTTGGGCTAGCCATTGTAAGACAGTTGATGTTTTAATTGTGCAGAATTCAAGACAGAGGGACAGAAGATGAGGGCAAAGAAGTATTGACTCCATTTTAGAGGGGGACTGAGACACAAAAATTAAGGTAAGTGCCCAAGATCACACAGGAACTCTGTAGGTGAGCCAGAAGTGGCATGCACATGTGCTCAGGCTCCACGCCATACTTCAACAAGACCACCGTTCTTTTTCTATATGGCGTATGTGGCATGTTATCACCATACCTCCTGGATACCATGTTCTCACTCAGATGAGTGAGAATTCATTCAGTGAGGCCATTCGTCCTCTCTTGTCCACCGCTATTTGGGGGAACAGAATTTCTAAAGAACCTACAAATCAAACTGGACCCTCTCAATGCTACATCTGTTTTGATTTTCATTCTTTAGTTGTGTCAAAACTGTTCTTTTGGGAACAGTTCCCCTCCAGAACAAGAACACAAAAGCACAGGGCATTCGTATTTGAGTTGCATCTAGAATATTTATGTCCAGATTGTAATAGTATGTATCAGGCAGCTAAAAAGCTGCCAAGCAGCTTTTGCTGGTTGCAGAAGGGTATAGACAGTGGCAGAGTACTTTTTTTCCAGTGCTGGACTTCAGATTTTGGGCATGAGTATATATACAGTGTCTGCCCAGAATATGTTTGTGACAAGAACGCTATCAGGTTAAATTGAATGCTTTTTCAGAAGGAAAAGGAACATTGTAGTCTTGATTTTCCACTGCCTGACCACTGCTGTAACATACTATTTAGTAAATATTTTCTTGATGTTGTAGAAGTATTTATTCAAGGTGGAGATGTAATTGTTGTTGGACATTTCAGGCCTTCATCATCAAGGACATTGCGTAGTCGCTTTTATTAATGCACAATGGATGGAACCTGCCACCAAATTAGAATAGTTTGCTTTGCACTCACTTTGCCTAGGTATGAATAGCTAAAAAAGATTTATGGCAACAGAGAATCACAGCTCAGATGTTTACATTATCGAATATGGATGCATTGTGAAAACAGCTTCCAATCTGATTAGAGAAGGAGTGCAATATGGTTAGTAATCTTTTATGAGTGACTGTGAATACAGAATACGGTCCTCAAATTGCTGGCACCCCCAGTTGTTCTAGGGAAAATGGCTTCAAAAAATAGAAACTCCGATTCAGGACACAATTCTTTTCCAGAGCATCATCTGTCCCGATTGCATGTCTTGTATCAGTGAATCCCACTGTGACACAGCTTTTCCCATAAGACCTGCTCAATGAAAGCAAGGAAAGCTTCCACAATCTCATAATTTCCCAAATTTATAGGGACTTTACTGGTTGTGTGGCACATGAATATTCAGGTCTCTTCCCCAATGTGTCAGAATATGTTATGAATAATTTATAGTTTTAGACTGAAGTCTTGTCCCTTCAGCTTTGGAAATGTATGCATCAACACTGACTTTATTTCCTGATCCTGGCACTGTATCCTAAATGTTCTATATTCTAGATTGCCAACTGAACTGAAGAGGCTCAGGACTCCAAAGTATACACGTACTTAGTGATGTTATAACAGTGAGTGTTGTGAAGAAATTTAATACCGTGTTCTATAAAATTGTTATCTGCAAAACCAGAATCCTTCCTATGCTTGTTCTCTGCAGTAGAGAGTAGCAAAGCTGTAATTTATCCAACATGCTGAAATCTGTCTCTAAAGCACTTCATGTTAGGTGTGAAATATTGTTGCTTTTTAGCGTAAATATGCCAGCATTTGACTCTTTCTAATCAGAAGTGAACTGGACTCTTTTATCACATCTGTTTTATTTCTAGGAACATGTTTCTATGTGTCATATATATAAATTCCTGTCTGAAGACTATAAGCACTGGTTTTTAAGAAGGTTCTTAAAGTGCGAGGTGTTGGTATGCTTGTATGGGTGAAAATAGTTTGGTGCCCTACTTTCTGCTTCTTCTGTAATTATAATAGGCAATTGCAAAGCTAGGAGTTTAGTAAGGTGTTGCTCAAGTTAGTCTTTGCCTTGCTTGTTGCTCCTAGAGAAGGCTACAGCCTACAGGCTGTATCAGATTTGACTTTTCCGCTATTTGTTTTGAAGTTCATGACATTTCATTTCAAGAGAATTTGTGATTGATTTCTTTACATCGTAGATTTATTTTGATAGTAGAAAAAAGCATAAGCATTCCCGATGTCCTAATGAGTGTAGATTTTCTTGAAAAAAGCAAGTTCTGATCTAGTTCTCTGACCTTCTTGCCCTTCCTCTCCATCCCACTGAGCAGCTCATGGGGATGGGAGAGCCGGGCAGGACAGGGTACGTGCGCAGCCGCTCTATGGGTGGCTTCTGCAGAAGGACAGAGGAATTCTTGGTGGGGAGGTAGATCCATAAACTCAGGTTTTTTGGTATAATTTCTCTAGAACTGAGAAAAAAGCACAACAGTTGTGTGAGAAAGTTCTGCTGCATATCCAAATGGAAATGTCTGGAGGATCACAGCAGTTTTCTTTGGATTTATCCACAGCATCTGCAGACTGGCTGTTTTCTGCAATTTGCAAATTCTCTTTTTATCTTTCTGGTCTTGGCTTAGGAACTTTTTTCTGCTATATTCCCCTCCTCCCCCGATTCTCATCAAGTTTGCAGTTTTGTATCTGTTCTTGAGTGCTAAATAAGTTAGGATGAAAATGCCGTAGTCTAATTTATATTTATGAAACTGCTGCAATAATGAGGGTATGTCTCTGTGCTTTGTACAAGGCGAAGTGAAAAGCAGTGTGATGAAGAGGAGTGAAGGAAACCAGTGTTTAAACTCTGACACAGTGAAGCTGTTGCAGTTTGACTTGTGTATTATCCATTTTGAAGCCCTACAAAAATATAAAGAAAATATAATATAAATGAGAACTTTCTACTTAATGGACTTGTTCACCATTGTTTTCAAATTGGTTATGGGCTCTCCCATATGCCTGTTGGGATCATCTGCATTTCATTCCCTTGAAGTATCCAATATCTGAAAGAGAGAAAGAAAACTGAGAGCAAAGAAATTGAGACGTGAGATTTCACGAACAAATCCTTTTTTTCTATATTGCTGCACAAAAATACGCTGCTCCATTAGCTATAAGATTGTCTGAGGCAGGTGTTATCTGTATACCTGAGTGAGAAGAGAAAAAGAAAACATTTATCACATGTCCAAATACTCACTTTTTTTCTATTTTGTGTATTGAATGAAGTAATGTTGGTTAAAAACCCTTTGTAAATGGGAGGTCACATCCAGCAAGGAAAGGTTTTCCTGTGTGAGATTTTTCCATAGGCTGCAAATCAGTTAGCCAGTTCTCAGCTGCATGTTTTTGAGAAGGATCAGGATTGCCATTTTTTGCAGCCCATAACATTTACAGTGTCTGCACTTGTCTGCTTCATGGCTGTGGGAGGCGCCCCGTTGGCAGCGGCAAGCGACAGCAGGGGCTGATAGAGGCTGCAAGAGGGTGGGCAAAACTGGCACGCAACAGGATGCTTCAAGCCAGATCGTACCAACAGGGAAAGACTGCTCTGTATCCAATCAAACCACAGGAGGCAGCGCCTTCCCTTAGGACCCTTCTCTGCTAACCTACTTATATGATGATCAAGTACAGAAGAACTTCTACGCTCACACTATATCTCTTTCCAGAAGGATATGTGCTTTATAGGGATTTTATTAACTAATGGAATCTAATATTCTAGTCTCTGTAGTCATCAAAGCAATCACATTTGAGACAAGGCTGTTAACTTAAATTCTTATAATATTGACTGTATATGAACTAAAATGCCCAAATTTCTAAATAATAAGTAATTCATTACCTGCAGAATTTAGTTTCAAATTCCAGCATCTTGTGTAGCCTGACCAGGTGCAGATCCATCAACCAGGACCCTGCAGAGTGTCTTGAAGGAGAAGAATCTTTTTTGATGATTCAAGGCATCAGATATTTTCTAACATGATGGATCACAGCAACACAACACTTTCTCTCTTCATCTGCAATAGGGCACATGTAAGAATGATGCAGGGAGAGAGAAGGCATGGACAAGAGTGAATCTATCAGGTGAATGAACGTAATGAGATCAGACGGGAGGTTTATAACTTCAGTAAAAGCATGACCAGACACAGAAGCTGTTGAATCAAATGTATGCATGGGGAGATAGATCTGCAACTGGAGTACATTGTCATAGGTTAATTTTCATTTTGGTAGGCCGATGACAAATTGTCCCAGTTGGGATGATGATAGCCCTAGAAACTTCAATTCAATTAAGTTTCTGTACCGGAAGGGTTCTCTGTATTGGTCCAATATGTTCTGAAAACTGTGGAGGAATTAATTTATACTCTTATTTCATATAAAAAGCATGTTTCTTTTCCTTATCTCTCCCATAGGCATATATTTCAGTAAAAACTCTAGATTTGTCTGCACCCAGTGAGTAAAATTTTGCTTTTTGTTGTGTGTCAGTGCAACTGAATGGAGTCATCTAAGCTTCTGCTGGTGTAGCTGAGAGCAGAATGCATCTGCGATGCTTGTTGGTTCCCTGCAGTCTCCTTGTACTGGCAGGACATAAGATCAAAATGGTGAAATGAAGGCAAATAAGCCTGTCTGTCAAATTAATGATAGATACCATCCAAACTTGAGAGCAAAACCTGAAATGTTAATTCTCTGCACTGCTGATGTCTTTAATTATGGTAGTTAGACAGATGGAAAGATCATTGTGCAGGTTTTGTTTAAGAGGTTCATGCCATGGTAGCTTTTCTGCCAAGGGTAATCAGTTGCATTAAAGAATTTGCCAGAAAGAACAAATCTGTCTTATTTATAGTTAGCTAAGTTCTAATTATTTCTCCTAAATGGGCAGTCAGATAATAATGTGTAAACATGAAGCATGCATAGAACTATAATTACTACACAGTGGATGGCTTCCCTCAAGCTGTACAATACTTTCAAGCCTTACCGTGTCGCAGAGCAGAGCCACTCAGATTGGGCAGACCAGGAACCTGGCAGAATTTTAATCACCCATTTCTCCCTGTTATGCAAAGAAATGGTGGGATCCTTTTCCATGCTAATATTTGCATCAAGCACCTTTTGTCCTGGGAAATGGATCACCAATGCACACATCTGCTACTAATGAATGTGAAAACACAACTTCAGTTGTATTTTCAGCTCTTGATAGGATTAATATGTCAAAGTACAAGCAAAACATAATTAATACCAGAGAAGATATTTCTGGTTAAAGAAAGCTGGCTAAAACACCTCAAGTGCTTAGTGTGCCAAGCTCTTAATGTAGTTGTCAAAAATAAGATTGCTGAATGTGAACACTTTTGAAAAACTGGTCCCAGTTGTAATAACAGATTTCTGCTAAAACCTGGCCTCGAATGATCACGACTGTGACAGTCCATGCAGCAATCAGCTAGATGAGTTGCCTCTGTATTCTCTCCCTGTTGCTAGAAATGGGAAAAGTTATTTTTTCTGGATTTCACAGGAATGGAATTAAAAGTATCTGCCACTAATCTTTTAGATTTGAATAGTAGGAGGTTACATGAAAAGAGTTAAGAACGTGGTTATCAAGGCTGCTCTGTGAGCTGGCCAGTAAAAGCGTGCACGAATAAAGTAGAGGATAAAAGAGCCCTGTACCCTGTTTAGGCACCATACAAGGTGCCAACTGCAACAGCAACTCGCTCTCTTCTGATGTGCAAAGGACCGAGGAAAGTGGCATCAACAGCAGCGGCTCTGAAGTTGTGGAGTGGTCAAATAAATGGAGGAAGAGGATCTGAGCCTGCATGCTATGGGAGGGTGTATGAGAGCCACCTTCTGGGTTCCTTCAACAGGCGCTCACAGGTGGCTCCCGCCAGAGCCTCAAGCAGAAACGTACTAAAGGTGGAGCTGACAAGCCCCTTCTAGTGATCCCCAGCTTTCAAGCATTTCACCACCATCCTCCCCAAATGCCCACTCACAGAAACAGCCTGCTAAATGCCTTTCTGGCACAGTGCAATTTCTGCTGTGAAGGTTCTTGAGATGAACCTTGTGTTGGTCCCTGGATCTGAGAAGAACTGTCAGTTGCATGCATGTAAATTCCTGCCGGAAGAGGTGGAAAGGATGAAAATAGTAAAATCTTATTAATATCAATGCAATCATTTATACTGTAATAATGACATAAATAAGCCTCTTCAAAGGATTTAGAGCAGGTATCTGGAAAAACATTTCTGTCATCTACCTTTGATGAGAACTTCAAGGCAAATAATAAATAAGCAGATGAAAGTTTCTGTAGAAAGTTATGTTTTCAAACATGTCCAAATCACATCTTCAGTTCCAGAAAGCAGTGTGCTGAAAGCAAAGGCAGATCATTAATAATAGAAACAGTATTTCCAGATTAATAAGTCTGGTTACAAAAATCCTAAAGTTTCTCTTGAGCATTGCCAATGAATAAATTAAGCTAACTTTGTTTCCAGTAAATTAGCATCGAACTAATTTCCAAAATAGTGAAAACTAAAAATAAAAACCAAAAGAACATAACTCCTTGTACTCTAAGTTTGTTTCTTGCAAATTATGTCCCCAAGTGTTTTGTTTATTTTTGCAAATTAAATGAAATGCTAGAATAGTTAGAGGCACAAAGAAAGAGAGCTAGAATATACAGGTGAAGGAAAACAGATACCCTGAACTGAATGAAGTCATGACTGTACCCACAATATTTAAGTACAGTTTGAAAGAAATGCTGGGTTAGGGATAAAGGAAAAATGTCTTTAATGTCAAGAGTTGCAGAGAGGAGGAACAGCTCTCTTGTCAATAATAACCAGATTCTGCAAAGGCTTGAGACAAGATATCCATACTGGGTCTTGTGGAGTATAGTACTGCAGTGATTCCAGCGGTGCTGTACCAAGTGCTTATTGTAGATTTAGGCAATCTCTCAGATATGCCCAAATAATAATAGCTGAAGGACACCCGGAAATGGCCTCTGAGCTACCCTCATGTCCTCTCTGCTGAGCCCTGAGATGCTGCACAGTTTCAGTTCCTGAAACCTAAGAAAGGATGCAGGAAAGACCAGGCCGCTGGATTTGTTCGGTAGGGGGTATTTTAATCACTAGCTAGAAGGCTCCAACATACTGTTTGCCAGAAGCATTTTTTAAAAAAGAGCTAGTCGTGAATATAGAAGATAGTATTTACAGGAGATGAAGGGATGTCATGGTTTGAGTCATTGCTGCATTAAAAATATATCAGATTCAGACTGAAGCAGCCATACCAACTAATTACTTCGGTAATGATACTGTAAAAATGAACAGGAAGTTAATTAGGGAGACAGCTAGTTAAACTCAAAATGGTCGGAATAGAAGGGGGACCACGTGAAAGTACACATCTATTTAGGTTGAAAAATCAAGCAAGAAAATCTAAGAACTTATTCTTGAGCAAATGCTATATTTTAAATACATAAGTAATTTGATTGATTGCAGGGGAATTATTCCTGCACTTGAAATCAGATATGTGCCTGAGTATCTTCCTGTATCAGGTCCTGTAGAAATACGGTACAGCAAGGCAATTTTCAGAGTATTTAGACTTCAGCTGACAGAGCAGAAGTTGTTTAGTGGGATTAACCACACTGAAAGAAAGCCAAAGATTTCTGGGAGAAGAGTATGCCAAAGGACAGCATTGTTGCGTTGTCATTACAGTTTGGTCCTGAGCCTTTGGTTTGGGCTCCAGCAAACCTTTCACCGGAGGCGAAGGTTGTGGCTGCTCTGTAAGAACAGTAGAATCAGGCTGTTGGTTTGACCTGATCATGAGAGACTCCGTGGGAGAAAGTGTTTCCTACGTGACTGGTTAGCTCTGTCTCCATGCAACAGATATTATTCTCCTGCTTTGGAAATTATTATCCACATAATAGATCACATTCTTATCTTAGTTCTCCTTCTGTGGTTTCAGACTCATCCTCCTGAAATCACAGGCGTAAATTAGATCTGAATTTGTAACAATATGTTTTTAATTTATGTATGCATACATTTTAAAAAAATAGTGTTGATAGACTGAGTAAAATCCTTGCTCCATTGAAATTGTGGGGAGTTTTGCCAGTACTTTTAATTGGACAAGGATGCTATCCCATGTGGCTTCTGCAGAACTGCACAGAATACCCAGATGATCCACTTCTCTTCACAGTGTGGAATCAAAAGCCAAACACTTCATCCGTTTCAGGACTAAGAAAATTGTACTCTCCTTATTAAAAATGATTTCCTGTTCTATTGATGACTCTATTTTAGTACAGAGATTTTTATTTTATTTCCAAATATGAGATGGATTTATCTGTAACTTGTGCAGTTGGGTTCATGTGGGGTTGCTTTAAGCCCCTGAGCATTTCTGTGAATGATTGCATTCATTAGCATGGGAGCTCTATATTTCCTGGAAGCAGAAAAGAGTAACTTTTGCAGGAAAGATCATTCAGTAAGGAAGAATTCTGTTATTTTTTGCCCCTTTATGAACTTTTATTTTATAGACAACAGACTTAGACTGGGGCATGATATTCCTTAAAAACTACAAACGATCTACCCTTTAGGATAAGAAGGGCCAATTAATTTGATTCAGTTAAAATATTGCTTTATGTGCTGAAAGTGAGTTATTTCTCATTTAGCTACAGAATACTTCTCTCTCCACTTCAAACAGGGGAAGAAATAGTTCACAATAAATATTATCTCCTCTTTAAACTTTTTTACTGATAGCAGGCCTTGAATTCTAGGACTGTGCCATTATTGAATTCATTTTCTAAATGAGATCCATCTTGTAGACATATCTGTACAATGTACATCATAAAAATATTAGGCTCAGTGAAAGATTATACAGCATATAAAATACAGTAGTCTTTTTATGGTCGACTTTGAATTTGCAATCAGTCAAAACTTCATTAGCTATCTTAAAGCCTCAGATACATTGCTGATGAAAGGCTAGTGAGAGGAATGAATGGGATTTGAATAATGGCTCAGTTTATCAGCTTTGATAAATTCCTTTCCTATAGGGTTTAAAATTTAGGAAAAATTTCCTTAATCTAAGCTGTGAAATAGGCCTTTCCTTCATCATCTAACTTTTTTTCTTATAATCTTTTCTTATAATCAGTAAGCAACTGGAAACCAAACCCCCAAATGTTTAATTTGCCTTTGTAATCCAATCATACCTATCTCTACCTCCTTCCCCAGGTATTTTCTATCTCACTTTTTCTCCAGGATGTTCTTATCCTCATTTTGTTTGCTTATTAAAATCCCTGCATAAGGCTGGGAATGCTGTTTAGCATCATTGTGTACTATCCAACCTCCTCAAATGCTGCCTGCTGCAATCTCAGATGTTACGCAGGAAGGAGTGAAATTATGGCATTACAAAGGCACGGATCATTTCAGTAGCTGTTTTCCTGTCTCTGAGGTTCCTCTAATCTTTTTCTGCGGGAGCGGTTTCCTATCTTCTACTTTGTGCCAAGAGATTCCTGAAGGAAAGTGGAAATTTAGAAATAAGGCATGAAATACAACACACAAATATTAGTCTACCAAATGTTGAAGTCTCGACTGTGTACTTGTATGCTCTAATTTTTACAGATATGCATTAGAATATATGAACAGCTTAAAAATCCTTAAAGATATGTTTCCACGTTCTAACTGATATATGTAGACATAGAGAGGCTTTTGAACGCAGGAAGAAAATATTAGCTATGAGGTATGGTACTGAGTGGCTCTGACATGGTCGGTGGGGCATGTCATCAGGATCATTCTCAATAAGCCTGACAACAGTTTTGGATGTGTTTATCACTGTTGTTCAAATGAGGCCAAAACATAGAGATCTAGTTGGTTAAAAAAAAAAAAAAAAGGAAAAGAAAAAGAAAAGAAAAAGATGGTGGTACAAACTTCTTAGACCTCTCAAGGAGGACTGATAAAAATGAATATGGGACATGCTGACACGGCAGCAATGAGTGAAGCTAGGCAAAGCCCATCTTCTCTGCCTTTGTGTGTTCGTGCAAAAACCATACAACAGCAATGAAACCCCCAAGGTCCTGGGATTGGTGTCTTTGAAGCAGCCCTTATGGCAGAGTGGCGGTGGGCTGAACGCGAGACAGCTGATGTCTGCCCTGTTAATGAGCTGTGCACACCTGTGACCAGCAACCCATGTGAGAAATACATAGCAGGGTAGATATATGTACTGGTGCTAATGGTGCTCCCCTAAGAGGAGCTGCAGTGCAGGAGGTGGGCCGGTGGATTGGGAGGAGGGTTATAATCCAGTCCCTTCAGACAGGGTTTTCAAGCAAACAGCTGCTGATACAGCTATTGAAAGTAGGTTTCGGCGTGGTCCATGCAGTGTTGCTGGGTAACAGCTATCCCAGAGGCAGGGCCCCGGAGGTCCTTGTAAGAACTTCCCATCCCAATCAGTGCTACTCCTCCCCGTACCCCTGCTGACACGGGGGATGCTGTCCTTGCTCATAGAGGACTGAATGCAAAACAGTCTGTTTAGTTTGGGGAGACAGGACCCATTCGCTTCTATTTCTTTTGATTCCTCTGTGCTGTGATTTTCTGGAACATGTGAGAGAGTTCTAATTACAGGATTTGCTCATGGAGAAAATGCAGAGAGCTTGTTTTTCTCATTTGCTCTGGTATTTACAAGTGTCACCTACATATTTTGTTGCTCATTTATTTCCTGTGTATGTTTTCTTGAAGGATGCACTTAAATGTATGATTTTGAAGTGTATTTTAAGTTCTTGATGGGAAATGAAAAGTTGTGAATATAAATATCTTATTGGTTTTAAAAACAGTAGTATTTCATCGCTCATTTGAATTCTATCCAGGTCATTAGTGGATAAAAGCTGTTCAGAGTCCCTTGTAAAATGAACTTTGTGAGTCTGGCTCAGCTCACGCAAATATCTCATTCACAGGACCTCGCTGATACGTGATCCTCCAGCTTATTGACTCAGCAGAGGGGTCATGTGGGCATGGAGGGTGAACCAACTTGCCATTCCTGGAGGTGAGCAAGTCTTCAGGCCACTGCATAGTGTTAGGAGTGAGGTTTGCATTGCCGCTGCATCATTTGGTCTTCTGCGTGTGTCAGGCTCCTCGCTGACAGTCAGCATCTCCTACATGCACTGCATTCGCACACTCACTGCCTAAAGATGAGACGCAGAGCTAGGAACTGACTGAGCTTGAAATCGCTGTAGATAGAGAGCCCAGTGCCCTCTTTACTGTCTTTGTTACTTGCCTAAGTCACGCCAGATTTAGATTTACATGCTGATGAGTAAGACAAGTGAAAACTTCATTAACGTGTAAGAACAGAAAACCACACCAGATTGTTTAACTCAATTAATCAGAAGCAACTATCACAATAGATTGAAGATTATTAGAACAAAAAAGGGTGTCCTCCCTTCACGTATGTTCCTGCAGTGCAGCATGCAGATGGTCATCTCTGAATCTGAAATCTTAAATGGTCAGAGAATCCAAAATAACTGAAGGAGACCCCAGTTCAGCAGTTGCTGCGACTGAGCCCATGAGTATGCCAGCTGTTCCCAAGCTCTGGAAGATGGAGCCAGTAACGGAGCGACAGTCCTGCTCAGTGCTGTGCTCTGGACCCTTCACAGCATTTGCAAGAAGTTGTTCTGTGCAGAAACCAAGGCTTTATGCATTTTTGAAAGAATGAATTGCACTCAGCTGAGTTCTTGGGGATTTCTCTTACTCTCTTCCTTCATCCTCCCTCGGCTGTCAGAATGTAACATCAACTCGCAAGAGGGAAAGCAGACCTCTGCATGAGATAGCTGGCTAATTTCCCTTTCTTTCAGACTTTCACTAAAAGCACATCATAATTATAAAAATATTGTCTTTCTTTAGTTATGGGTATGTATCAAAGGACTTCACCATCGGTAACTGTGCAGCCTCTGCACATTGGTGAATTTTGTCATGTTCTAGCATATAGAGAAATTGAATAGTGAGAGACTAAATGATATCACCAAAGAGATGAAGGCATTCTGTGCGGTAAGAGCATTTAGCTCTTCTGCCTCACGTATTAATCAGAAGAGTTTTCTTTTCTCTGCCCATTAACTCAGTGATTGTTTAGAAGTGAAATCCCCCCTTTTTTTTTTTTTTTAACCTCTAATTCTCTGTGCCTAGGCCAGATGCTATGAGGATATCCCACAAAAAAAAGGAGGACATATGTCAGCAAAAAACTTGGTGTAATTTAGATATGACAATTCTCCACACACACACACGTTCCCTCACATTTGTGCCGGTAGCTCTGAAAGGGAGTTCCTACAATCTCATGTGTGAACGCTTTGCTGGGGAAATAGGTGCTGTAACCTGGGTTTATACTGAGTATTAGGGCTGCGTGCCCTTGGCCGCTCCTCTGGCAGCTGCTGAGGCTTAGCTGATTGATTTCTCCACTGGTGAACAGGCATCTGTAGAGAAGACATTGATCTCTGTAAAGCTGGTCACATCATGTCCTAGGACAATAAGCAGCTTAATTCAGGTTTCCAGAGGCAGCTGTGAACAAAGCTGAGGGGTCTGTCACTGCCGCGCCTGCTGTCAGGTGCGATGTACAGAGGGTCAACTTGTCACATTGCTCTTTACCTCTAAGATTTTGAAGTCTCTTGGAAAAACAGACATTGTAATCAGGGATCTTGGAGGATTTTTATTTTTAGCTTAGATTTCTATGCAGCGGCTCCTTTTCTTTTTTCTTCCCTTTTTTTCACTTTTTGCTGTAAAAACATAATTAGTGTGTATAAATAGGTACGTATGTGAGGGAATAAGACAGCATGATAGAGATGACACATAATTAAATAACTGCTGTCCTTCCCCTGTCCTGTCCTCTTCTGTCCTGTTTCCTCCTCTCCTTATTATCATAATATCCGAACTTTTTCCAATACAGCATTAAACCATGTGATAACACATGTTTATTTTCTTGTCCTGTCTGAGCAAGAGAGCTGTGTGCAGCGGTGCCTTTGCGGGAAGGCAGGGGAACTGTCTCGTTTTGTTGCAACTTTAGGGTTTTTCATGTATTCCGTGTATTCATGCCAGAGAACGCAATGTTAAATCGATACATCATTCCCATGAGCAGAGAGGACTAGGGTTGATTTGTACCCTAGTATTAATATACTGTGCTCTTAAGGGCAGGCCTATCAGTACTGTGTATATTAAACTAATATGCTTTTAGTATAGCTTCATTCTCAGTTTCTTTTTTGTAATACAAGTTTCTGTGATCAGTGACCATCAGAGCAGGGAATAAATGAAATCCCCTCGGAATGAAGCTGCTTTTTTTTTTTTTTTTAACCACAGGGAACTGCTTTCAAAAGAAAGCAAAAGAGGGGGAATACAGCTGCAGATGATGACAAAGGAAATCAGATGTTTAAACACAGCTGGAAACAGTGCTGGAGCAGCAGACAATGCTGTGAAATAATGTCTATGGTCAAAGAAAGGAAAAAATGTTGGGTTTGAACCGGTAGCTGCATATAAGAACTTCCCAAACAAGTTACATCTCTGCTCAGGCTGACATGCTTTTGGGTGCACTAACTTTTGGGAACATTTGCAATGTGTCTGGATACTGATGCCATTACTCTCTGTCAGTGTTATTGTCTTCAGCTTCGTGTGATGTCAAGAAAAGTGTGCTGTTCTCTCAGTAGCCTGGTAAGGTAATGACCCTCCACTTGTCCCTGAAGTTCCTTTTCTAACCCATCATATCAAATTCTCCTCTGTGGATTGATATTTATGTTTTTTCCTTCATAGTACTCATCTGATGACCGCTATAAACAGGTGGCCTATGGCATAGTTCCTTGGTGGTACAAAGAACACAGACCCATGTTCTTACATGGACTGAAATTTTTTTTCTGTCTGGCTAAGATATTTTGCTCCTTCCTCATCATTGGATTATTTTGACTTGATCAAAAAAAGTTCAAAGTTTAATTGTTTTTATTTAAATTGCAAATAGTGACTATCAAAAACTTTCAGTAAACTTTTAGCTGATTGGGAAATGTGGATATGAGGAATCATGAAAAAGCGAAGGTAGAGTTCCATATTTTGTTTTAAATCTCAGAATTTTGCAATTCCAAAGAAGCTGATGTGCTAGTAACATAACCAGCCCTCAGTACTTGCCTGGGTCAGAAGAGCTTAGAAGTATCTCATAGCCTACAACTCTAAGCTGTGTTTGCAAAAAGGACTCCCAAGACTGGGTTACTGATTTTGTAGATCTGTTCTTTTTCTTATGAGAGAATGGACCAGATGCGGATGCAGCCCAAATAAATGGGAGAGGATCTGGGTGACTATGTGATCATTTCTGTACCATATCCTAAGGAGCATATTCCTTTCTGGGTAATCCTAATTAGGAAGAGTAAAACCCCATTAAGACCTCCAGTAAATCTTTTTGTAGAATAAACCATGGACATGGCATTTGGATGACAGTAGAAGGGATATAGCTTGACGATCCAGGAGAGGGCTGGAATTTGAGGATTCCTGATTTCTAGTGCTGCCCATGACATTAAGACAAGGCCTGTGACATTAAGCCAAGGCATGATCTTGCTTAGGTAGTTTGGGTTCCTTTGTCACAATTTCCCAGTTTGTCAGTGACAAAGTTTTCACATTTACCGTAATGGAGCCTTTATGCAAAGGGAAATAAGTACAGTGAAGAGAAGCAAAAAAGCCGTGTTGCTTATATTGAAATGTATTACAGATGAGGCTAGACGGTAATGTGTTATCTGAAAGGCTTTTATTCCTTGCTACCTTAGAGACAATTGAGCTTTAACACATGCATAGATGATCTTGACAGCATGTCTCTTCATCTGTTAAGTATCATTTACACTGGAGGTTGAATGAGAAGAACTCTGTGCAGGGGAGTGCAATTTTGTTGCCAGAGCATTGATCAGAATGATTTTCTTTTAATGCAAACAGACAAGATACAGAGTATATTTGAATGTAAAATGCAGAACTAGAACACTGAAGGACTTCTATTAGGAGATAAATTTCTTTCATTAATAATGTAATGAAGGATGTTTGAATTCTGCTTTGTATAACTTCCAATGAGACAGCACTGTGACGGGCACCTCTAATTTGTCTGGGCTCTGGGCACAGCACTGCATCATTAAAAAAGCATAGGCATTTGGCACTGACATATTTGAGTAAAGTGACAGGCCATTAAGCTCCAGTCCTGCAAAGAATCACTTGTATCTTTTTTCCCCCCAAAGACAGTGTGTGATGAGTCCCTTAGAGGGAAAGCGTGCTTTTGCCAGCCCAGGTGCTAGAGCTGGTTCTAAGGAAAGCTGCGTTTGCCTCTTGCCTCTGCCCTAAACTGTGTATGATTTAAGCAAACCACTTACACCCTCTGTACTTCAGCTTTCTATAAATAAGAAGAAAAATATTACCTTCTCCCCCTCTTCTGTGTAGGGGGGAAGTAACTGTCTTCATGTGTTTGCACAGTGTGTAGCACAAATAGGGTCCCAGTTTTGGGTGGTGCCTGGAGGCACTACAGTGAAAAAAAAATTAATAGTAATAACATGCACATTTCCATAATCTGCACTGTGAGTTTTCCTAAACGAAGAAAACATTATTTTGTCTGAAAAAGTTCTTTGTACTTGGAGGTAATTGCCTGCAAGGACTATTAGCTCAAGTGCTTTCTAGAACACATGTATATTAAAACCTGAACTGCTTTTTCTGCTGCTCAAGGTGAGAGCATTTGAGAGCTTTATTACTCATCATTAAGAAGAATATACTTTAATCTACATTAGAGTCACAGTCTATGTTGCTGTCGTAGGCATGAAATGTTTAATCATTGCGTCTTACTAGTTTGTTATAATAAAAATATTATTTACATTAGATTTCATAATTGTATGTTATGAACATTATAGGAAATATTGCCAGCTGGTGCAACTCATTAGGAGAAATAGCTTCTATTCAGTGTAATCCAGGGTGATACTTGCCCCAGCCCTTTGTTTCCGTATTAAAATTATGAGATAAATGGGCCTTGACTGCTCAGGTAGAGAAGACTTGCAAAGGTAGGGCAAAACTAGCTGGAAGGATCTACCAAGGATGCTTTCAGGTGGTTTTAGGTGCACAAGGATGGGGATCTTGCTGACAGAAACTTGTCCCTCCACAGTGACAGTGCTGTGGGGATTTGGGAAGTGCTCTGGCCCTAAAAGCAACAAGGAGATAGTGACATTACCTAACTTCCATATAGCATAACTGCTGCACACCCCCATTTATGGGGCTTGCCAGACTGATTACCTCTATGCCTCAGCAAGCGGTGCTGGCAGAGGTAGTCTTGACAACAGTATAGATGCATGAGAGCAGCACATCATTTGAATTATCGAATCTCCTCCTGAGTAGGGATAACTAGCCAAAAGAGCACTTTGCAAGGAGTGCTGTGGTGCGTCCAGCGCTCGAACAAATTTGTTCAGAGCTATCTTGCATCACAGAGTATGGGCAAGTCTTTGGAAAGCCAGCACAGAATCTCTCCCGATCATTTAACAGAATAATGTTCTTATTGTTTAAAGGTGCCAGATTTGGTCTCCAAATGTTTCAAAAAAATTTTTTTTTTCCACATGCAGGGAAATTTTCTGCCTGAAAATTTCCACCACCTCTACATAAGGACAAGTTGTTGTTGTTGCCTCTAATATTCAGTGCTCAGCTGAGGCCCTCAGTGGGTATGATGAGGACATCAGTTGACTGAGAACTGGAGAAAAGCCACCAGCTCATTTCACTAGGCCACTGGATGGCTTTGAATTTTGCCCTTGCCAAGCCATAGTTTCACTGCTGATCTTGCACTCCATGGCATATCACACTACCAAGTCCCTTAGCTATTTAGACTCAGTTTAAAAAAAGTGTATGGGTAATTGTGCTTATTCATTCTTTTATGCTGATCCTCTGTCTAATACCTTGTCACTGATATTAAAGCAATATTTTGCATACTTAATTACTACTTAAATTAATGTAGCTTATAAGTCCGTGTCATCTTTTTCTGGTGTCCGGAAAAATCTCCCAAATAGCTGATGGATATTGCCTTCATCTATACCTTTTTTAAATTCAAGGTTAAAAGGCAGAGGTTATGACAGAGAAATTATCTTATTTATCCAAACTTTGAGTGGTAAGAGGCTTCACCACTTTTGATGTTTTTGTTATGCTGGGAAATCAAGTCCTTAAATCAGAACACCTCATTTATCTTGCAAAATTAGATTGGTCTCAACACAACCCAATAAAGAACATCTGTAGCTGTACACAATATGCCATTAGTGTATCAACCAAATGAAGGGACTGTACATAGTATTTAATTTGAGAGATGCCTGTGGTGCAGTTATGTTTTTTCCTAGTGCTAAATATAATAAAGAAATAGTATGTGATTGTTTCAAGTACATGACGCATTTAAGTCTTCTTTTTGCCATAGCATCTGTAAAGCCAAAATTAGAGAAATTATTCTGTGAAGGGTAGAGAGCCTCTTACATTTGTGTGATCTGTGTAGTTGGGAGCATTTCTTTCTCAGGAACATTTAAATCTGTCTTAAAAACAAAATTACTTGAATTTGAGCAGGTTCAATCCTCCACAAAGACCCAGTGGTGAGTGCGTTTTCAATCTCTTGTTTCTGCAGTACGGACAATCTTACCTGAGATGCTGAGCTGGTGTGAGACCTTTCGTCTCTTCCTTTTTCACCTGGTGGCAAGCAGAAAAGGGGAGCGAGTCTGTCATGTTTTGATTGAGATTGTTTCATTCCTTCCAGCAGGTTGTTAAAAGGGACATTGTTAGGGCTAATATCTAGTAATTACCTAAGAATATCATTGGAGACTGCTCTTGAGTACTTTGCGGCTGGAGGAGTAATCTGAACCCCCTGGGTTACAAGCACTTGCACTGATTGAAGTCCTTGGACACCTGTGACTGTTTTTGGAGGCAATATAGGAGAAGCAGACAGCAGATTTGGGGACAGCCTGTTGCAGCAGTAGACGAATAAGCAAAGGCTTCAAGGTCTGTAGGCTGGAGTGACCAGTTAAAAGAAAATGTGGAGAGAAGAGAGAAGGAAACATGGAGAATCCTTTATTGACTGCAAGCTGTCTGTGTGGCTGCCTCGTGTGCTCTCTAGGGTGGCTGGGGATGTTTGAGTAAAGACTGAATACGGCTGTTCTGGTATCACCAAAGGCGGCTGTCCCAAACCAAAGATGGGAAAGCAAGGAGGAATGTGTTTAAATATGCTCACTGCAAACAGCCTTTGAAGTGATACTGGCAATAAATGGGCTAGGTTGAACTTTGGTGATGGTTTCTGGCAAAAACACTGAAGCCAATTTAAAAATTGAGGTCAAAGAGCCTTGGCCACATGTTACACATGAGCGAATAGAAAATATGAGACTGTAACCTGCTAAACCAAGTGGATTAGGTAATAGGTATCCCTAAACTGATGGCTCAATCAGTGCCTTGGAAAAGATAGATGGCATTTTAGAAAGTTCAATTTAAAGTGCATCTGCAATGGCAACTAAGCAGCAAAGTACAGAAGAAGAGGGGGTAATAGTATGAACTGTGCTACCAAAAGTTCGTTAGGTATGTTGGCAACTGGACCATAAAAAGACTGAAAATAGGCCCCACATTCTCTCAGCTACAGACTTTGGTAGCTGCTGAACCCTTCCCAGGCAGAGATCATCAGGAATCTGTGATTAAAAGCGGTGCCTGCCTCGGCAGCTTGCCATCTGGAGGGGTGGGAGCAGTCTCTCGTTCTCTCCGAGGTTGTGCATCTCACTTCTTAATTGCCGGGTAAATGTAAAGTGTGTGAAAAAACTCAGCCAATCTACTGTGTTCAGTAACTCAACAGCTTCTGAAGGTTTCTTTTTTCAAAGTCATAACTAGAGGTAATTATCTTATTTACTTTTTTTTTTATATATCTTATTACTAATATATTTATCTGAATTTTAAACCTTTTCATTTAAGGGGCTATAGAGAAATTTAAGGCAGAAAAATCAGTATGTTATTATTATTATTATTATTTTAATCTGAAGAAGTAATCATTTTTTCAGCACTCTGATATATTGTCCTGAAAATTTAAGCAGTGCAGCCCTTCTGGTGACACATTATTTCAGTCCCTATGGCAGCTACGGCAGAGCCACATCCAGCTCTGTCATCCCTGCGCTCTTGTCAGTGCAGGGACAATGTGGATGACTGACTAAGGCTCTTGCTGTTGGGGTGTAGAAACTCATGACCCTTTTTAAATGAAAATTTGAAACCAGCCTTTTGGGATAATGCATTTGAGTTAGAAATGCCCTTCTCTCCCATTTCACAGAAGGCAAAACTGAAATACAACTGAGCAGTTTGGCTGTGGACCCCCAGCTTTAGTTTCTGGTTGTGTGACAAGAGACCAGAGTGTCACAGCAGAGAGTAATAGCTATTCATAAACTGCAGAAAGAGTGCCAGGATGGGGATTTTGAGGTAGATGGATCCAATAGGAAGGAAGGCATTGTCTTAATTTTGGTAACAAATTTCATCCGCACCTTTTTAAAAAGCTTTTGATGAGTAATAAACAACTTTACACTGGTAATTTTGCAAAATCTTTGACTTAAAACTCTTGCCACAATTTATTTTCTCTAGATCACACGATTAAGCTTTTTAATGTTTGCAAGGTTCAGTCTACTTGGTAGTAGAGGGGACATCAGGACACGTTAAACAGATTTGTATCATACATCTGTGTCATCCTGATGAATCACTTTGAAATAGTCCCCAGTATGATTTCCCCAAAATCTCTTTTGAAGAGTTTTGTGAGTTTTTTTGTTTTTGTTTTTTTGTTTGTTTGTTTAAGTATCATCTTAAGTCTGGGGAGATAACTAATATAATACCTGTCATTTACAATCAGTTTTCTCTTCCCTGACTTCTTTCTGAATTGCATAGAGACCAATTAAATGAGCTTTTGGGATATCTGGTGTTTATAAGCAATGGTGATCTCAGTGCTTGTTAATTGTATAATAAATTACACTCATTATATGATGTTGGACTGTACCACTTCCTGACATCTAAATAGTTAGGTTGATATGTATGTGTCCGTACATCAAAATGTTGTGTTTAAGTTACAGCCCTAAAACCATTTCTCTAACTGGCTTATCATATTTGAATTTCTTGTGAGTGATTTGAAGCTGATAGTTGGTCTTCCCAAGGACTCTATTTGCTAGTAATGTTGCTTAAATCGTCCTACACTAGGAACATGGCATAGACTGATTACAGTTGACTTAACATGCAATCATGGGACCATGGGCTGAATGTCCACCTCTTTGTTTTCAACATTAGAAGTTGAAAGTCAGTGTATACTGATAAGTTCCTGCTGTCTCCAGGTCTCTTGGGACTGAAAGCTTGGCATCAGTGCTGGTAAGCCTTTTTTTTCCGAATGCTGAGAGTAAAGTAGTTCACATCTTCTCATGGCTTTGTACAGGCAGTATCTAAACTGTCTGTGGGATAAAATCCTCTGCTTTTTTCTTAAAAGCACCTGGGGACTAGGGACCACTTTCCCAAATAGAAGACCATAAGACTTCTGCCTAAAGTTTGGATCAAGTCCATCTCTGCTGCCCTTTGAAGTCCTGTACTAGTGAAGCTGCAGGTGGATTGTCCCCAGCGAAGGTACTCCCTGGGTAGTATTCTGGAGCTTGGTCCTCAGTGACATGGATTTTATTCAGTAGGCAGCTGAGAGGCAAGCAGGGCTATGAACAGGATAGAAAGGAGTGGCTCAGATGAACAGAAAAAGTGCTTTGTCAGGAAGAGCTGTACTCAGCCATGAGCCTTTACATTTTTCTCCCATTAAGTGCCTAAGGAACAGCAGGGATCCCCATTACTTCCCTGTGTGTGGTCTACTTTGCCTTCATAAATAGGAAAGGGGCCAATATCAGATTGCTGTTCTGCTATGCAGGAAAGCAAGAGGTGGGCAAGCAAGCATGTGAAAAATATTGGGTCTTGATGCTGGTTTTCATCCTTCTATGTAGATTTATTTGTCGATGTTTCTGTATCTGTTCAGCTGAACCACAGCAAAATAAAAGGTAAGCTGCTAGGGAAAGAGCCGAAACTGTTTTCCACTAAAATAAAGGGATAGCTGGGATTAAATGAGATCACACTTTGATTCTTTATTTGCTCGAGCTATAATGTACCAACCTGTTAATATTTATCGTACTAACTAGTTAGTAAAAAGGCTGATGTGCTAATTGAAGTAACTTTATGGAGAGCAGTTTCAGTTTAGGGTCTGCACAGGCAGCTATGATGCAAGTACACAGAGACTGCCTTGCAATGATTGTTCTTGAAAAATGTTTCCAATTTTTCTTACTGGGAGCAAATGCGTGTTATACACTAATGATGTAATAAGAACTAGTCTGACTTATGAGCACCTCTCAGGAAGAGAGCAAATCCTTAGAGCACTGTATTTTAATATAGACACTTTCCTTCCACAGTCAAAATGAATTCCACCTCGTTCTGTATTTTTATTGTATGGTCTCTAACAGATGAGAGAATATCACTGTTCTGCCAAATTCAGCTTTAGCAAGGTCATTACTTCCAAACTTGCTATATTTCTGTTGTATTCCATATTAATAATATACTGGTAGTAGAGAAATGCGGATTGAAAGAACAAGCTGTTTATAATCCTCAGGAAATTTTCAATTAAAACATTTACTCTTCAGACTGCACAACTAGCTAGCTTTCAAGAGATACAGACATGAGAGATACAGGTTTAGTATTTTAAGTCTCATGTCTTTTTTTTTTTTTTTTTTGAGCAATTACTTGTTCTCTACAGTTACAAAGAATCTTCTTTATGAAAAAGATTGGAGCTTTCTGTCAGCAAAAGATATTTGCAATGTAAAGTAGGGTAATGAAAGAAAAGGAAAGAAAAACCGGCAAGCTGACTGTGGGGGAAAAATGGCACCTTTTTAGTCAATATTTTAGGCTATTTGTGGCCATCAATCAGATAAACTTATTTTAGTGACCAAGTGACACATTCCCATAACTTTTTGTGCCTGGTGCTGGGAATGATGATGCAGCTGCAGATGGGTGAGCTGAGGTCTGTTCTGAATCCCTAAAATCAAATATGAAATAATCCACCTGGACTGAGTTTGTCATATAGAGAGTTAGTTTTTAGTTTCTGTGTTAATAGAAAATGCATTTAGTCTCTGAGATACCATAAATATGCTAAACATTTGGGATGACAGTGGTCTACTATTTAACAAAGATCTTTGCTCGGTGTGAATTTGGTGTGAATTTGAGGCAATAAATCTGAATGCTGTAATTCAGTGTGACATGGTTCAGACTTGGAGCACAGCCACATAAATTTGTCCAAGCTATCAAGACAAAGTTTGTCTGCTAATGCAGCTGTATTACTTTGAGACTTTTTCTGGCTTGCACCATCTTTGCACAGTTTTTGTCACAGGTTTTCAGTATGGGGGTTGGCTTTGTGGAGCTACCTTCAGTGCGCTTTCTCAGATGAGCAGGATTCTCATATACTTTAGTTTTGTTATTTGTATTCATCAGAGTAACAAGCAGCATAAGCCTGTATTGTATTTGTGAAGCATTAAATCATCCAGCACGCCATGCTCCAGGTTGAGCCTTGCTTCACAGAAACCTTCCTAAAGTTTAGTGAATCCTCTGAGCAAACCAGGAGACCAGGCTTTGTTGCAGATTTTCTTCAGAGTCTGTGAAAATTAAGGGGTTTTGCATAGTTTCAAGGTGAGGTGTTGACTGTTTTCAGCTTTGAGGGTTTTGGTTTACTATCTGTGACATATATGATTTGTAAGAGAAGAAAAATTTACACATGTGAACTTCTGAACTGTAGTCATAAGCACATAATACATGCTAATATCATGAAATAAATACAAAAATAATTTCAGCCTTTAATAGAGGTATTTGAACATATAAATAAGCCTTTAGACAAGTTCATTTTGGTGTAAATTAGGTCTAATTTTAAAATACACATTGTCGGGTAACATATTTCAAAGCCAATGTTAACTACAACTCTTCCTTCTTCCAGAAAACCTAACAGAACCTGTTTCTGTAGGTTCCCAAATGGCAGTTTCTGTCATCTTGTCTCTGTCCTTTTAGCTGCATCAGCTCTTCTGGTGTAGCTATTTGTATGGCACCCAAGCAGGCTGATGTGTCAGCTGAGAGATGGAAGGTTGCTTGGTAACTTAATTTTAAAACACAGATTTTTTTTTAAGCTTTCCTTATAATAGAAAATTGGGGTCTAAGTGAATTTCTCTACTGTACTAGTAGCTTGAGGCCAATACGGGTGTTAGTGCTTCTATGTTTAAACCACCCTAGTCAGCACAGTAGCGGGTCGCTGCTGTTGAAAACTGGGCAATTATCTGTTTCCACAAGTGGGAAATGCTGTATACCCAACAAATCTTGTCTAATTTGATTAGGAAAGCTGGAGTGAAGGCATTTGCCTTTCTCTTCCTGGGGTCTAGGTGTTTTAAAATGTCCTTTTTAAATTCTCCTTAAAACTTCTTTTATTCCAACCTGTGTACTGCTCCCTATCTCAACTCCAGCACTGCCTACCATCTCCCTTCTGCCTCCTCATAGTAAATACACATCAAGTATACTGAATACACCAAATTTTTTTCAAAATTTCTCTCACGAAGGCTTTTTCACCAGTCTGCATGTCCCCGTTGTTTCATGGGACGTGTAGAATTTAAGCAAAGCCCAAATCCTGCAGCTTGGCTGTGTGCGAGGAGTAGACCTGAGCCTGCTGGCAGCCCCAGTGACTCCAGGGGACAGCACACCAGGGGCAGGGATGGGGGTGACAGGGCCTTGTGTTAGTAGTCAGAGCCTTGAAGAGGAACTGCCCCTGCCGAAAGATCACATCAAAAATGTAGACTCCCAATTTCTTAAATATTACATTAGAAGATAGTAAACCAGGCACTAACACTGTAAACAGAGGATTAGATAGAGCCTGAGTGAGACAGATTTAATATGGAGCTTGAAAATGAATCAGACTCCCTGACCCCTGTCCTTGCAGTTTTGTTTTGGGGTTCAAAACCCATCAGCAGCAAAACTAAAAATTCCTGGGTTGGGCAGTCTTCTCTGGGCGTCTAGGAGTACGTCCTGCTTTCTGCCTGCCATCTGCAGGGTTAGTGGCACACAGACCCTTCCTGGCTCCAGGGGGCTCGGGGTTAACTGTGCTTATTCAAGGATGACTTCTCCTTTTCCAGGAGGCTCAGCCAGGCCCAGGGTGCCGCAGCACGGACAAGGCACGGCTCTCTTCCCCTCTGCTCAGCTGCATCTTCTTGACTGTGTGGGTGACAGTACAGTTTTGGTCAAATCAGGAACCAAGAGCGTATGCAGTTATGCTCTTTGTCGCAAGGGATCCCTGCAACCAGTGAGGGGAAATGATGCTGTTCTCAAGTGATGTTCTCATGCATTTGAGGAATAAAAAAGAGGGAAGAAGTACGACTTGCTCCTAGGTTACAAGCATGATCTCCTAACTTATTTGGATACGCTAGTGCATTGCTCCTGCAAGGAGGAAGTTGCCTTGGGAAGATCCAGAAAAAGAATTCCAGCCTTTCAAGGTCACTTGTGTAGTTATTACTTCCATTATCTATTTTATGTATTGTACATTCTATAGCCTCAACCAAGTTTTAGCCAGCTTCACAGAAAAGGTCTATCTCTGGGTGCTGATTCTAGGAACTTTCTAAAGTACCAAAGGTATGACGCATGCATTATCTCATCTTCTGCTCATGGAGGGTGCTAAAGAACGTCAATAGTCAGGAAGACACTGTTAACAGGTATCACTGGTTTTCAGTTAATTTTAACTCTCTCAAGAGTTTATAGATTTTTAGTACAGAAGCTTGTTCTAATGTGTACCCTAATATGGTACTGGGCAGCTCTGCTTTGAGCTGGTTAAAATCTTCAGTAGTGGCAGGAAGGTATTGCATAGTTGTGTTAAGTAGATGCCATTTGGATAGTATTCTTTTTCAGGTGTTTGGCTTAAAAAAATAAATAATCCGAGAATTTCTGTTCAATTCTTTTTAAAAGAAGAGTGCTAAATAGGCAACCTGAGTTGTTGGGTGAATACTCACTGTTACAATGTCACAACCCTTGGCTATTTAAAGCACTTTTGCAATACTTCAAGTTGCCTTAAAGGATAATTGAGGATCCTTTAGTCATAGCAGAACTCCTGGAAAACTGATGCTGAGTTTCCACATGTGCAAAGAACATATATTGGCTTTTGATTTTTAAGACAAATGAAAAGCCAACAGTTGAAATAGAAAATTTAATTGCCCTTCTGCCTGCAAGCTCACACTAACTTTTAGTTGTTACAGTTAATGTGAATGTACATTTTTTGGTTCAGTCATATTTTAACAGTTGAGTCTATCTAATCATTAGCTAGATCGTGAAGTCAATTCCTTTCATGTATTCAGTAACTCATCTTGTCTAAATTGTTTCAGTTCCTCAGAGATAGCTTTTGAATATGCATGACATATTTCAGCATAATAACTAGGAAGTCATTTTATGCTGCATCTCATTAGCAAAATAAAGTATCAAAACAGGTTTCCTTTCCTTTAGAGGAAGTTCTTCAATTAGCTATGGAGAATAATTCACCTTCAGTTCCCTCACACTTGTAAATACCTCTGCCTGAGTATTTGATCTTAGATGCTAGACTATGTTCACTTCAGCTGCATTACGTTTAATTTACTTTCTCTCTTGAAGGATCCTAAAAGGCAAGACCAATTTTGAGCTAAGCTCTAAGTAGGGTATAAACTGAAGCTTGAAGCAAAGAATTCACTCCGTGCTTTGGCACAACTGTGGGAAAGGACTTCTCAGCTCTAGCTTTCAGCAAGTAGCATGGAACAAGGCTACAGAGCAACTGGCTGATCAGGCTGCTCTTTCCCATGGAGCAGGCTTTAGAGATACAATATGTAGCAGTGGTGGCTTCCTCAGTCTGGTGCAACTTCTGCAACCCGCATAAGACAGAACGCAGAATTTACTCTGCAGTTGTTCGATGTTCCATTCCAATATATGTCCTATTAAAAAAAATCATATTTATATGGTTCCAAAATATGAGTCACATTGTAAACAAGTATATACTTGCATAGCATCTAGGGTGACTTCATCCTCTACCGCAGCAGAATGCAGGAAATGCAAAGTGTGCAGTGTGATACCACACAACAGCTTAGGGTAGGAAAAGGCTAGATCACAACTGTACATTTGAAACTAGAGGGAAAAACTACAGAGGTAAAAGATGGTGTTTTGGGCAGGACATAAATTATTTTGTCTTGTGAGATCGCATGGTCCTATTTGTAAATGACCATTATCACTGGTGGATGGAGATGGCAATATTTTCATACGCATAGAGATGCTTGGTAGCATCCCTGGAGTCAAGGGATGTGTGCCGGGAATAACTGAAAGAGAAGCGTGAATGGCTATCTGCTAGTTCCCAGAATTTGTGCTTACGATACCAAGTCTGTCTTTGAAATGTCCAGAGTAAATACTGGTATAATATCAGGTTTACACTGCAGTTTTGTCATGGAGGTCATGGGAACCATGACTTTGAAGAAACCTCAGGTTTTTCACAATATACCTCTCTGCTTACCTAGATGCAGGCCATTTGGGATCATAGAGGTATAGTACAGGTAGGATTGCCAGCCTGGAGGAAGGATGGTTGCCCTGTCACACCAGATGATAACAGTCATGAGGCAATCTTGTAGATAGGGGAATCTGCTCAGGAAGGCTGTTGTTTGGTAGATATAAGCATGTTTGATAATGTTTCCCTTCATTTGTTCCTCATGAAATTTATTAAAAATGTTCATATTGAAATCAAAGCCTTCCTGCAAAAAGAATCTGATGGAAATGCAAGAGGTGCTGCTGTGTCTACAGTATATTTGATTGATTATTTATGTCTGCCTTAAAATTCTGACCTGACTTTTACAGTAAAAAATGCATGTTTGTAACCCTGGGCTGTGATAACATCTTTAAGTACATTATGCAAACATTTTTACTGCATTTTATATATGTCGTCCTACGAAGAACAGATATGGAGCTCACTGAGCCTTCTGTATTGAGGTTTGTTATGAAAAGTCGGTGAATTGCAGGAGAGGTAATGCAGGAAAAAATATGTGAATCACATAAAAGGAAAGAAATTGTGTCTCAGTGGGACATGGCCTGGACAGAGCATTTGTTCTTACTCTTCAAGAAATTTCCATTTCTTCAGAGAACTGCTTTATAATTAATGCTCTTTGTTTATGCTATATTTATGCCTGCAGAAAAAAATAAATAAAGTAGACATGTCCTTCATCGAGTATCTCAGCATGTAGGCCAGTAATTATTCTTATGTAACTAGTATTGTATGTAGTATAAAGCTCCCATGTGGTGCTGAACACTAAAGAGCTGCTAATACATTCAGCTAGCACAAGTTAGGACAAAATAATTCTTTTGAGTGGGGCTATGGGAAAAAAAAATCCCTTTGACTCTCAGAAACTTTCGTGCTGATGAGTGGGCTTGAGGTTTGATGCTGTGGTGAGCCTTGTACTTGCAGAAAGTGTAGGCCTGGAAGAAAGGTGCTCTTCTCTCCGTTCTTCTGCCCTCGGGCTGCCTGAGGAGAAGCCTGGGCAGAGCGAGGTCGGCTGTGGGGACGGTTCCTCTGGAGGTTTCAGTCAATCCTAACCAGCTGAATGAGTGAGGCTGTAGGAGCTGCTTCACTTCCAGGTACTTTGGCCTAAGTGTCGTAGTTGGATTTGCAATCCTGTGAGTCCCTTCTTTATCCAAACCTTACAGGTGTCGTGTTGCCCTAACTCTGAGCTTAGCTCCTGGGAAGAGACATTTCTGCCATGTTACTCATACCTAACTTATTAATGCACAGAGGGATCTACCGAATGAAGCAGCTTACAGGTGAGAAATGTTTCCTCTTTGCATTAACTAGTTACGAAGTTTTGTTCTTATGAAACTCCCACAGCTTTAAGCAACAGTTGTTAATTTTTTCACAAATTACTTTAGGGAATCTCTGGCCTGACTGACTTGGCTGCAGAGCACTAGATACTGTGAAATTTCTATTACTAAAAGAAGATCAGCTCAGCACCACTAGTATTATCTGTAACTTAAAACAGGGACATATATTTCTGAACTTGGTTTAAGAAATAAAAGCTTCTAAGTTATTTTAGGTATTGTGGAGAAAATCTAGATGGACGAACAGATAGATTGGACATATCTGTAGTAGGTCAAGATTACTTAATCGGAGTTCAGCAAAAAAAAAAAAAATAGGTTTTACATTCTCTTTAGCAAGCAGGATTTCTGCTTTATGCAAGCTATAAGGAAAAAAAAAGGCCATTTCTGTGCTGTCTCTAAACTAAACAAGTGCAGTATTCAAACTCAGCTGTCTGTATGATCTCCTACTGAGCAAGTTCTGTTTTAACTGATCCATAGAATAAACAGTTAGAGCACTGATATTGCTCCTGACTTTTACAATTTAAATTCTTAGGACTCCATTATGGGGTCCCTGATATCTGGTGTTTTTATTAAAGCTGTGGCTCTTGCAGCCCAGTGGTTATGTAGGAACGTCTGCTTTTCCTTTATTACAGTTTGAAAATATGACTGGAGTACATTTAAAATATCAGGCGCACACTAAAATGTAAATACATTATTTGTGGGGGGGAAAATCGCACTTTTAAATAAGTCTCATGTTTTTTTTGAGGTCTGACTCACTATTTTAATGCTAGGCGTTGGCAATATTGCTGTTTTCTCCAGATGGTTCTTTTTGAAAGAAAAAAATTCACAGTACCCTATGGAACACTTATCTTGAAATTCAAATAGCACCAGCAGATATGTGAAAGAAAGAAGTTGAAAAAGAATAGAATACACAAATCAGAAAATACCGAGTCAGATATTTCAAGCTGGATTATATCATATCTTGTCTACTCAGGGATGTGCAATAAAATTAACCCAAAAGAATTTGGATTTGAAGTGGATTAGTGAAAACATATTAAATCTTTTTATGTATATCCAGTGAGAATTAAAATAGTCTCAATTTGCTTTAGTTTAATTCACTTCAAAATAATTAACTAAAACTCAGTAAGGCCACCTTTATTTCTGAGCCACAGACCTTACTGTTACTTATTGCCTTAAATTTGCACCTTTTGGTTAATTCAGTCTCTTTGTCCTGAGTGTCCTTGGCCTATGTGGAAGATAGCGAAAGGTCAGCAAAGGGATGAATGACTATCTGATTGAGTGAGAGTCTTCTTTATGGCTTATCTCTAGGCTTCTCCGAGTTTTAATTTATTCTATGGAACATGCTGTCCTCCTCCCCCGATGAAGTCAATGGAGTCTCAGCTGCAAACGGTCTGAATTATGTATGCTGCAGATTATGTATTTGTGCTCCTTTAAGCAGATGTGCCTAAAGGCCCAGCTGAGGTTGTTCTGCTGTTCTACCTCGTGCACGTGGAACAGCCAGCAAAGGCACCTTCCACCCTAAGAGTTTGCCTGTAATTGCAGAAATGTGGGAAGAGAAGATGGGCAGAAACTGTACCAGCCTGTATCTATGCCCATTTTCTGCATATGAAGTCAAGATGACAATTACTAACATGAACAGCAGTGCAAATTGGATAGAAATCATATGTGGGCATGTTTCTGTCACATTAATACTAGTGCGCAACGTTGAGCTAATGTGGGCTTTCTGCTTTCGTGCTGCCTGCTGAAAGACAAGTAACACCTGATCCAGAGGAAGTTAGTGGTGCAGACGGACAATGCCTGATCCAGCATAAAGCCTGCCAGTGCAACAGGACCTAGGCACACGTTTTCAACCAATTTTAAAAGGCAATAAGAGATTATACCAGATCTGCTGTTTGTGTCATAGCTGACAGTATTTTTTTGATTTAGTATCAAGGGGTCTAAATGTGGTTGTGTATCTTGTCAAACCTGAGATAGGTCTGTAGGAGACACCACAAATGATCTTTGCTTGATGCTGTGGGAAGATGAAAAGCCTGGAAAATGAGTGTCTATCTTTAAAACAGTGTGTGTTTATCTGAGATTTGGACTTAGTGATCCAGGATATTCTTTTCAATCATATTGTATTTTGTGCTTTTTTTCCATTCTCTATGCTGTAATCTTTGACTAGGTACAATCAGTTGAAGACTTGTTAAGTTATGGAATAGATGTTGCCCATTACTTTTAATGTTTGCACTAGCTACTCTGTTCTCCTTCACTCTTAAGAAGTACAAACCTTTCATAACCTAGGTATCTTTCTGAATCAGTACCTAGCATTTCAGTGATACAGATCTTTAAAGCAGAACTTTATGAACTAATGAAAATATTGAAGTTAAAATTCAGCAGATTTGAAATCTGTGGAGGCTTTGTACTGAAAAACACTGCTGAAAACCAAGGGAATCATGCAGATCTCACTAGCATCTAGATCTACCTTTTAATTGCACTGTAATGAGACCATAAACTGTTGGATGGGAATATTTTTAGGAATCTAAACTATCTTATAACAGAAGTAGATCTTTGTATGTGTGTATCCAGCCAAAAAGGTTGATTAGTTTAATTATGGTCCCTCTGGTAACATAAGGAACATTTCAAAACAGACATTTTTCACAGCAAAACCTTTTTCTTTCTCAGCATGTAACTGGAAAATAGTTTCTTGTACAGAAACTTCAAGTCTTGTCATGGAAGGATCTGAACTTTAATATAGATTAGTCCTTGGGACGCAACGCTTCCTGTCCTTAATACCTAGATTTTATTATAGCTGCTTTTCCACTTGCTGTATATCATGCCAGGAAGCATACCAGAGATCAGGAGTGTAACTTAATCCTCATTGGAAAGTTCTCAGGCAAAATATATTGTATTTAGAAAGTAACCTGCATCATTTATCTAGCCTTCCAAATGGTTATATTTGTTTTCAATGTAAATTGTATTTGGGACTAGAAGTTCTCACTGCACGCTCCCTAGTTCCCATTCACTGTCGAGAGTGTATGAGACACTCGAGCACTTCCAGACAACCCCAAATGAATAACTCTGAGCTATATATACTTCTGCAGTAGTGGGGTTGGGGTTATGGCATTTTTACTAGTGATTAAATGTCTTCCAAACCTATTCATGCTGCAGAGCTATAAATGATGGATTTTTCACATTAATGAAAGGAGCCCTTGGAGCCCTCTGGAGTGCATCGTTCTATTTTTACATTTCACTATCGGAGAATGAGGAAAGATAGGCCAATGTGTTTCTTTTTTTAAAACAGCAGGAACAGAAATTTGGCCCGTTCTGGCTGTCATTCAGGTGCCAACATTGTTAACCTGTTGTTGCGCACAAATTACATCATTTCATCAGGGGATTTTTTTTTCCCCCCACCTACTTTGGGCTCATTAGGAGACCTGGCCTAAAGATAAACATAGGCAAGGAAATCTGAAACCACTGACTCCGCTATGGAAGTGATGTGATATATGATCTTGGAATAAGGTTATAATTTGGAGTATAAGTTCAGAAGTCCTCCGTAAACGGTGTTGTGGCTTGTTCTGTTACTGTTTGTTCTGTAGTGTTACTTGTATCCTCATGTTTGTGAATACAGAAAGGGAAGGAGAGCTCCTGTGGAAAGGTGTAGTCCCCAGCGATTGCTCTTCAATGTCCTGGAAAAAGCTGTTTGACTAAAGCAGAATAAAAAACATCTGATATCCCTAATATGACCATGATAAAAGAACAAATCAAGAGTAAAAGCCTCAATGCACAGGCCTTCTTTAATGATTACCGTGATATTAAGAGACGCTAAAAAGGAGCACTCATATAAATTTCATCTTCCCCTTTTCTATCTTAAATGTGTGTGCAGTCGTATGTGCGTAACTAGTGCTCTCTCACCCAGAACTGATGAGGCAGAGGAAATAATGGATCCTGGAAAAGAAATTGAAATCGCTGGTTCTTTAAGCCTGGTATCACAACAGCTTTGTTCATACTCTGTGAAAAGCAAAGCTAGAACTGAATAAAAGTAAAAGCTAAATTCATGCCACTGAGACAACTTTGATTTTACTTCCAGTGACTGGCAGCTAGGATGAACAGTGCGAGGGGTCGTCAGGTTCCAGCTACCTGTAAGTAGGAAGAAATTGTATTGAAAATGGGATCCTAAAAGGGTCTGCTAATTTGCAGTTTCCTTTAAAAAAAAAAAAAGAGAGAGAGAGAGAATGGGGTCTCTGAGTGAAACTGTCTCTGTGTTCCTGTAAGCTCAGGCATATAATCTTCTAGGCATCTCAGCATCAGGCTTCTTCTGAGAATACAGTGTTCACTTGTTGTTGGGCTGGGTCACCTAAAATGGTGTCAGGCATATATAAATGAGTCAGGAGTGAGCAACAGTAATCAGCGCATGCAGGAAAGAGGCTGCGAGGATGTTTTTGGGTTCTTTTTAATTTTGTTGATTTCTGGGTTTTTGTGGTGTGGGTTTTTTTTTTTTTTTTTTTTTTTTTTTTTTTTTAAAACCTTTTAGCTATAGACAGAAAGCAAATGTGCAATAAACAAAAACCCGAGGAAAGAAATCAACACATTAAAGTTACAAAAAAACGTGTCTCGGTGCTCTCTAAGAGGCTCAGAATAATCCTCAGCACACAGCCAGGTCGTATCCCCTGAAAGGAGCAGAGATGGGTCTCTCTGGAGCACTCTCATGAATTAAGTCCATTGAGTGACGATGGTTCCCAGATCATTATATTAGTCACCAATACAAGGCAGCTTAAGAAGTTGAAGAGATTCATATTGAAGCCTTTTAAGGATTTAATATATTGACTATAGTATCTTAAATCAGCGTCAGGGCAGAACAGAGAGAATGGAGGTCCGCTGCAATTCCAAAGTGGTCTTCGTCTTGATGGAGCTCATTGCCCTTGCTTAGAAAACTGCTCATCCTTAATGTTCTGCAATGTCATAACTTGGATAGGTGATAGACTGAACTGCAAATGCTGTTTTTGATAACTGTGCTAAATCTAAAATGCTATTTTAACCAACTATATCACTTAGATTTTCAGCTGATAAAAATGTGTACAGAAGACACATTGTTGGTATAAGTGCAGTGGTATTTGAAATCAATATAAACTGAGCACAAGTTATGTTCCTCTTTGCTTTCCTTCTTAGGTTTCTATGGAAACCTCCTTGGAGGTGGTCTGAGGGAAAGAGATGTTAAAATAGAACAATAAAATGTGTTATTTATGCATGCAAAGTAAATATCCTTCCTGCATCTTTTCATGGAGGTGAAAATGTGATTTTTCTCATTTAATGTTCTCCCTTGACAGCCAAATTAACTATGACCCAGTCTCCTTAGGGCTTGGTTTTCTGCATTTGGCCAGCATGTTGGAAATAAGAAGAGCACTCATCTCGTATGCAGAGCATCTATTATTTATTTGCTGTATCTTACTGTTTTTATTTTTTTATTTGGCAGGCCTTACGGCTTCTACCTTTCAAAGAATGTCTAAAAAATTATTTTAAAATTATAGCTCAGTTAAGCTCTTCGTGAACATAACTGATCTCTCACAGTTTTAACGAGAAGAGAATCAAATTCAAACTCATAGTAATAACATCACTATAAACAGATATTAATAACAAGCGATTAGGAAATATTGTATACATATATTCTTTTAATGAACCATTGCTGTGTAGAATGCAATTTAACTGACCTAGAACAAGCGTGTGTGGTAGGCATGCCTGAAATGGGCTGAGGTGGTCAGGAATCACATCTGAGAAAGCATCTCTGAGGGGCAATCTCCTAAAGGTTGTCAAATGAGCGATCATCAAATGGTAACAGAGACCCTAGAAGTACGAACACGAGATGAAACCAGAGGTCCCAAACACAGATGGCCACTCACGGATCACTCTGAATGCAGCCTGGAGGAGAACTGGTTTTAGGGCATAGCAAAAGCGACGGGCATGGCCTGGTTGCGCTGGTGCAGCGGCTGGCGAGGCTGTTGGAAAGGTGCGTATCCCGCAGAGAGGCGAGAGAAACGGGTAACGGCTGTTAAATCTGAACGCAATGCTCTGGTCTGTTCTGTGTTACCTGTTTGTGCAGGGACCTTCATAAATGTTATTACTCTGAGGAAATATTCAGAGGGCTGCGCATTGGTGGCAGCACTGTTTCCACCGCGTCCCCTGGTGGAAACAGTAGCTTGCCCAGAAACAGGCTTTCAGAGCTGCCATTGCTACTGAAAGCTTAATGTGTTTACGGCTGCTGTTTTGTTTCTCCTCCTTTCCAGGTTCAAAATCTCTCTCTTGGCGTCTGTTAACAGGGCTCTCCACTCACTATTAGGTTCTTCCTTTTTTTTCCAGTGTTTTTCTTCTGTAAGGGCCCGTTAATAAACCACTGTAAACATGGGCAGTTTTAACCCTCACTTTGGACATGTGTGTTTTCTCAGGCTCTTCTCAGAAGTCCAATGCAGAAAGTAACAGGGAGCCTCTTCCAGCTTTCTTTCCTGGATTCTCTTCTATACATGCAGCAATTTGAGGTGAATAGTGAGTTTGATTACTCTTGCCAAACTGAGGCACTGTATTGCATATTTTTGTGTTCCATCTAGTGAATCTTCTCTAGTCAGTGTTTGCTGGTATACAGTGACTTCTCATTTCTTGAGCACTGCAGTAACAGGTATCAGATGAAGCTGGATGATATTAAGCAAATAGTTCGCTCACCAAAAATGCATTTTTAGCATAATTAAAGCTAGGAATGAATATAATTGCTGATAACAGAAGAGGGGGATTTACTTCTGGAGAAGAATTAACATCCTTTGTTCTGATATTTTCAAATTTTAAACTTTCAGCTTCTTTCAAGTCTTTTGCATTGAAGTTTAGCTTCCTTTTCTAGTGTTAAAAAAAAACAAAAACAAAAAAACAAAGTAACCCAACAACCTTTTACTGAGGAAAGAAGCCCTGAATGTGCAGGGACTCTAAAATTGTGCAGCCCCTAGCCTAACCTTGTAGGCACGTAACCCTGCTGCAGTACCAGAAGCATGTGCAAAGGAGAGCACAAAGCCTGCAGCTGATTCCAAGCCTAAAAGAGTTCAGACTCGGCTTTTCTCAGACACTCCTGGCCCTCTGTGCACAGACATCTCCCTGCCAAGTCCACCTCTCTGATCTCCTCAGTCCCTGCTGCCCGCGTTGCCTTCATCTGGTCTGTCAGGTAGATAAAACACTTATTCTGTGCTGGCTGGCCTAGCAGTAGCTGCATTCACCAAACACTTCTGCCCTCTTTCCTCTCTGTCTCCCTTCCTTCTCTTACTATTTTGTTGGCTTTCCCACCCTTCCCTAGTTTAAGCTGAAAGTCCTCTGGCCTCATTCCTATTTGCAGTCCCTGCACCTTGTAAAAAATAAAAAATAAAATAAAATAAATAAAAAACCCTCTTGTCAGTGCGCTCTGTTCTTTACATAATATTCTTCAAAAAAGAAGGGGTTAATTTTTTTCTTGTAAAAAAGCAGTAAAAATGAGGTCTCCAATATGCTGCCTGTGGCCATGCTCAAGGCTGAAGCCATTTGGAATTTGTGGTTATTATAGCACTGGGCAGAATCTGGCCACTTAATTTCCATTTGGAAAAAAGTAATTCCATAGAGCCGTGATAGCTAGTGACAGGATGTACAAAAGCTTTAATGCTGCATTTGCAAAATTCTCAGAGTGCCAGAGGCCTTTACCAATGAAAGTCATACAGGTTGAAGCAGGACTTTGTCTCAAAATCATTGCTAATCATTTCCATAAACTATCTCTAAATGAAAGTACCTTAGAATGGTACCAAGAGCCTAGAATAGCGGAGTGTTGCGATTTGCAATATTGCACAAAGAAGAAAACAGACTTATCAGGTCTCTCACACTGTGCAAAGGAAGAGCTCCTCTGCTGCTCACCTCATGGTCCCCAGCTCCAGCACCTCTGTCTCTGGCTGACCAGTGCTTCTCCCTCCTACCCCCTGGCCCTCCAGCTGGCTGGCCTGCTCCATCTGATTGACATCTGGCGTATTGGCAGTAGAAAGGCTGTGGCCTTTTATGGCCACTGCTAACCTATGTCCTTCATCTCTTATGACAGTCCAGTGGTTTTGGAATGAAATGGCCTGGATGATAGTCCTGGTACCTCAAGCATGAAGCAGCAGATGGCCTGTGTGAAGGCTGCGTGCAGATCTGTGCTGTGGAAAGGCTGTTTCTTTGGAAGAAAAAAAAAAAAAAAGTGAAGACTCCCCAGCACAGTAAATCAGAATAGGGGCTTTGCTAGCTCCTGACGATCAGACTGCCCAAATCACAGTCAAACAGTGACATCCTTCTCATGGGTGTATATGCCCAGGGAATATACAGGGCATTTCTGCATATATTTTTAAAGACCCTAGGGCATATCTGGCCAGGAGCTGGAAATACTGTGATTGATGGTTTCTGATGTTCAAAAATGTACTCTACAGGCAAATAAGAGCTTTAAGAACACTTCTGAAAAAGCAGAAAGGAGTAGAGGTCCTGCTTGGACACAGAAGAAGGAGGGAAGGAAAGGACAAGGATCCACATGCTGGAAATGGGAAAGGAGAAGGAATTAGTGGCTCTGAAGGAGCAAGGTGATGGATGAAGAGGCTTGCTAAGGGTACAGACCCCAGGCTGAGGATGAGCTGGAGGTGGCATCAGTCAGTTGCTTTGGAAATAGGACCCGTCAGAGAGGCAGGGTATAGCTATGTCTGCTTACAGCAGCATTTCAACCCATGTATGGAAATACCAAAAAGGCCGAGTGTGCTGTAGCCCTCCTGTTCCACCACCCAGTCAAGTCTGCTTTGAGTTGTGATGGGGACTGGTTGTGGAGCGCACAGTGCATCAGTCCTCCTCTGCTGCTTCCTAAATTAGAGTGATTTATCTCACCCCTACCCAATGATTGATGTTCTTTTTCCCAAGTATCTCTGCTGTGATGCTTAAGTTGAAATTGGTCAGAATTACGGTCTCAGACTTCACCTGGCTATCCTACTGTCACTGTAGCTCCATTTAGGCTTCTGATGGAGATTATTTCTCTCTCTTGAAGACTGTAAATAGTTTTCAGTTACCCTGTATGCTTTTTTATTATTATTATACAGTCTGGTTCTAAGACTGCCTAAGGAATTTGTTCAGTTACCAGCTAATCATATGAAACTCAGTTGAATAAATAATTGATAAATGCACTAAACGTAAAACCCCAACCAAATATACAAAGCTTTGCCAACTTAGGATGTGTTGACAGTGAAAAATGGAAGCTATATGGAAACCTGCCAAGTACATTTATTAGTGGTTTCAGGATGCTTAGAACCATTTTCACAATGATTAAAAAACCCCAACATATTGCGTATTCAGTTGCTGCTTGAAAGCTTATGGCCAAAATCCTTAGCCAAGGCCTTTTTTTTTTCTTTTTTTCTTTTTCTTTTCTTTTCTCTTCTTCTTTTTCTTGGATGCCTTTCTGTGGTACCCAGGTGCAGAGAGGACCTGCCAGGTTCAGCCTCCCAAGTCCTGTGCAGAATGTGGAAGTGTTCCCTGCCCTCGGAAGCTGAACCCAAGGAAGCCTTTCCCAGGATGCATGTTCAGAGCCTGCCTGCTTGTAGGGTGTGAGGAGCAGAACATCCCTTTGGCATAGAGGAGCACAGGGTCTCGGTGGAGGGGTGGCAGGCATAGCTTCCCCTTTATCACTGATTAATAAAACCTTTGTACGTGGCTGGAGGAAGGAGATAGACCTAATCCTATGGTGTGTTGGGTTAGAAAGATGAATCTAGGAGGACAGATTTTTCCATGGAATATGTTTCTTCCGCATCTTCCTCCTTGGATTGTCATGGGAGATGAGTCAAGCCTGTTTACTGAGCCTACCTTGTTCTTCACCAGACGCCCACTAGGGGCATGTCATGATGTTTCTGAAAATTAATTAAAATGAGCTCAGACTTCAAGATCTGGATCCCTGACTTCAGAAAGGCGGTTGCTGTGAAAGGACTTCAAAGCCAGATATATCTTCTCTCTGTGCCCATTGTGTTTGTTTTAAGTGAGCACAAATAAATTATAACTTTTTAAAAATCAAGGGGCCTACACACTGACGTAGTGAAGTTGCAGCAGGAATAAATAGATAATGAGAGGCAAACTGTTCAACTGCAGCCGCAGTCGCATCGCATGCCCTGAAACCAGAATCGTGTCTAGCTCTTAATAAGTGTAGTGCCCTGGAGCATCTCTAAAAGGTGAACTCCTCTGTTAGACCTGAGGAGCTGCAGAGGCGAAGGTGGCACAAATAACAATAAAAAAAAAAAAGTGAGAAACATTAAGCACTAACATAACACTTCTATCTTCACAGCGCTGAGCAATCAGTGAATTGTTGGCTCTTCAAATAGTCCTGGGAGGTAAGCCCGTGCTGTGCTCTGCCCTAGGGAAATACTGCAAATGCCATGTGATGCCCTTTCAGGCAAAACAGTTTTGTGCTTTAGAATGATTTCTGAAGCAAGATAAAAGTCAAGTCTGGCAGTATCTCTACAAAAAGATGACTTCCACCAAGGGCAGGGCAATCCATCTATGCTTCCGAGCACTGCAAACACTGATTTTTATCTGTTTGATATTGTGTGCATGTCTTCTCGTATCTTCTCTTTTTAAAGTCCGTGCTTTCTGAGAACCTTTGGACATTGCTGTACAATCTGTATATACACTGATAATATTTTAGGTTTTGCATAAGAAATAATGTACTAGAACTCTCATTTCTGTGCCATATTGGTAAAAGTAACCTTAAGTTAAGTGAACGTTGCAAAACTACAACCATAAATATAAATTTGAATAGTTAAATCCACTTATTTCAACAATGCTTATATCTCTTATATACCATTTTTGCAAATATTCTACATAACTATTTCCCTGATAGAAATGTTCTTTGAAGCAGCAAGTATAAAACAAATATTGAAAGGGAGTCTGCAGAATGTAAGTTTTAAATTGATGAAATATGGCACTAAAAATCTAGTTTAGATGTTCATTAATTAGTATACAAGAATCCATTCCATATGACTGGAATTTCCAATCAATTCACCTCAGACTTTGACTATTGAACATCTCCCATGAGCACTACAGATGCAAATCAAGGATTATTTGGGAAAATTGTCTGGGGATTATTCAAGAAAATAACAATCTGTTCTAAAATGACTTGCAATTATGAGGAAGCATGTTATATCTTTTAAACAACCACAGTAAATTATTTGTACAGTCCTATTTTAGTCCTAGACTCTATCCATGAATCCATTTCTGGAATAGTCATTGTAATTCATGGAAAATGTGTATGTGCAAAAGCGGGTTGAAAATAATCACTCGTATGCTATCACCCCTCAGGGGAGTGAGCTTGTTCCCTGAGGCAAAGCGGAGCAGTCCAAAGGCTGCAGTCACTTTTGAAAGCGTACGGGGCTGTAGGGGGCTGCTACAGCAACTGGATGTTACCTGCCAACATGAAAGCAATGGTAATTTCCCCCTCCCACCTTTTTTTTTGTCTAGGTCCTTTGACCAGCTACAAAAATTTTCGCTGACTATTGAGCTGCTACGGGTTTGCCCCACCTGACAAGTGACTCCACTGCAGATGGCTCAGCCCGCTGCAGGGCACCTCCACGTGCCAGCGCAGCGCTAAGTGCCCCAAACTAGGGAGACGCCTGCGGTCTGCATTGCATGCTTGCTCTCCAAATATTATCCATGTGAAAGAGCTGTTGGGAAAACTTATACAAGGATGCTCATTTTCATTCTTTTTCTTCTGATTTCAGTTCTGCAGCTCTCTGACATGGACTAACCAACATTTGATTGCAGTGACATTAAAACACTACGATATGCCAAAACCCTGCCTTTTGCCCCATGCCCCAAGCAAGCCAATCTATGGTAAAGCCACTGAAACTGTCTTTTGCTGTGAATTGTCTGTTGTTTCCTTATAAAAGCTTCTGTTCAAAGCTAGAAGACCTACCCAAAATCATACTGAGCAAAGCTGGAGAGAGTCTTTCAGTCTATTATAAACACTCCAGAAATATATTTTTGCTCATTTCAGAAATGGTGGGAATATTGCAGGAGTCCTCTTTTGGCACAAAAGAGCATTAATGGAACATTACAGCATTATCCTAACATGCCAGCTATCTCATTTACAGCACAGTGAAAAGCTGTTTTGGAAAGTAATTAGAATTAATATAAGCCAAGATTTCAGTGTTGAGTAACACAGCATTTTAAATTGAAGTATCTTGCTGTATAAGGAAAGATATCAGCCTATAGGGATTAGATACAGTTCTGTTTTCAGGTGTTAAGGAGGGTTTTCCTGTTCAGATAGAAAAGTTTAGAACCCGTGATAGAAGCTGTTGAAAAGATTATTAATTCTTAAACTGCACAATTTTTATATTTTGTAATAATGTGTTTAGAGGACCCATTATCTTGCTTAATGTTCCTTTGCTATAGGAAGAACTAATAAAGCTAAACTAATCAGTTACTCATTGGTGCGCTTTCCCCCAACTGTTCTCCTACTGAATTTCCTTTCCTTCCGATTATTAAGTCCCAGCAAGCCCCTCTCATTTTCAAAGCCAATGAAAATAAATAGTGTTTAACTCCGGCCTGAATGTGCACAGTGCCAGGTTGTATCAAGGAAGTTATGGATGGTTGGTGTCTAACTAAAGGCTTCACTGGGTAAGCTTTGGCATCGACTTCCTTTAAAAGGAGACAGATGAGCTGGGGCTCATGTGAGCTCAGCTATGGCAACATGCAGTGTTTCAACATCAGATGTTGAAATATCTGTCTGCCAGCCCCTTGGGAATCTAGAAAATGGCTTAGCAGTTGTGAAATGTAAAAATAACAGGTTTGAGGTTTTGGCCTTCACTTTTGTGAGCTTTGGGTTGTTCAGTCAAATCACAAAATTCTTTGTGGATGCCATTTCAGCCAAATTTGAACAGGAAAGACTAAGGTCATGTCAAGAAGAAGCTGTTGTACAGTAAAAGCCATAGCCGGCAGTTAATCAGGCATCAAGATTTTACCTGTGAATATACTTCTTTGAAAGAGTAGGACAGATTGGCAGGCACTCTGCTTGCCTCTTAAGGTGTTGTGGGCATAGTCATCTTTGAACTGAAGTGGACGGTAAAACTGACTTTTCTTTTCTAAAACATCTTTTCTTACTCACTGTTGCTTTCTTTTCCCAGTTTTTCTTTGTAGCTTTTTTCTGTACTATCTCAGGGGAAAAGAAACACTAGATCAGTGAACAGGGAATAGAACAGGATGGCTTTCAGAAGGTTTTCCAAATAAAAATAACCATGCTTTGCTTGATGAGGGTCATTGGCTTGAATTAGCTGTTATTCATTCATACTTGACCAACCAAGGAGCATTCACTGAACCTGCCTTCAAATGCTGCCTTCAAATGTTTTGCAAATTATTACTTATCTAGGTATCTGTTTGTCTAGTTATCTTCTCCCCATGTCAATCTATCTCCAGTCATAGGTTGTTCTGTCTATAAGTAATTAGCTAACAGTGAACTAATAAGCTAATAAGGTTATAATAAGATGGTGTTTGCACATATAGGTGGTAGTTACTGAATTTTCTATAACTTGCTCTGCACTGCAGATTTCCTTTCTGCGGCTATTTCTGTGTAGTTCTTAGGAGCTGATTCGGAGTCCCCCTCCAGGAGCACACGGCGCAGGAGGCTTGGAGGTTTGGGGTCTGCAAATGATGCTGGGAAGGGCAGGACTTCTGTGGTCTGTGCTGGAGTCTGGGACAGTTACAGCAGTCCTGAACGGGAGATGTGGAAGTCACCTTCCTCTCAAACATGACATCAGACTTCAGTTTAGTCATTGGGTTGCTGTTCAGTGACTTGCTTCCTTTTTGCGCATCTTCACTATCTTTGAAGGCCTGCTATCCTTCCTTCCCTGCCATTCACTCCCCTGAGTTCACAAACAGCGGATTCTTCCAAGTCCGGGGACCATCAATTCGAACTTCCAGATTAAAGCACAAACTTTAATAATGGCCCTGAGACATTAATAAGCACTAATTCATTGAATGCTGGAAGACAGCAGGAGCAGAAAATGTTTGATTCTCAGATAAATGGACTTAATGCTAATTAGATCTGTTGAGCAATCCAAAAACACATCACCAATTGGAAAAGACCTTTCCCAATTAGAGGAGAGTTCATTAAAAAGAAGAAAAACTAGTAGGAAATAGAAAAGAGCTTGAACAATATATTTTTTATATATATATATAAAAACTAGAATTGAAAAGAGAACTGTCCCAGTATCTTAAGGAGTTTGCTGATTCTAAAGTGCTCTGTATCTGATTCTGAACAACTGAGACAAATACTAAAGGGTTTTATCCAGCAAGGCCCCAACTTAGCAAGGCATTTTGCCAGGTTCTTGGTTCACTCCCTTTCAGTAATGTATTGAAAATGTGTGCTTAGGTTCCACTGATTTAAATAAGTATTTATTGCTTGTTCTATTAACACTTGCAAGTATTAATTGCATCTGATCATTTCCATAGGAATTATGAACCTGTCTATTAATCTTTCATTTTATATTTCTACTTAGGGATACTTTTCTCTTTTGGAAAAGGCCTGCTTCCTTTGCATGGTAACAAACTAAAAAGGTCGTGAAGGTTGCCAGGCATCCAGTGACTTAAGAAAAAGTATATGGGCTTATCACTTATTATTTCCAATAGAAAGATCCTCTTTTACTAGATGCTGTCCAAACCATGAATTAAAGGGAGAATTGGCTGAGGGAATTTAACCGTTTATTACAGAAGAGGGAGTTATGGATACCAGGTGTATAAGAAGAGCAACATTGTGCAGGTCCCCTTGTGGGAAGCTCTCCCTTCGGAAACTTCATTCTGTCTAGCTGCTGAGAAAGCTTATGCAAGGATTTCACGAAGACTTGCAAGCAAAATTTTGAGCTTATGAATCTTTATCCTGTGTCTCTGGCAAGTGTTTTTTTTTTGTTTTTTGGGTTTTTTTTAATACTATCCAGTGACTAGCTGACTAACTTTATTTGCTTTAGCACTGAGTAACCATCCTAACAGCGAGCTAGACCAAACTGAGCTGCTGCCAGGAATCGAAGGGAGTTAATCACTTTCTGGATAGTGTCGCTACCGTGAAGTTCTCCAGGACACCAGAAGAGTTTGTGACCTACAGTGAGAGAAATGCTTTTTTAGCTATATTTTCACATGAAAAGGGGGTTCACAGTGCTAACAAATAAGAATGGCACAGACCTGCACCCACTTAGCGTGCATATAAACAGCCGCAGAACGTGCAGGCATGACAAGCCCACGTGTGCACAAACCTGAGGGCAGTGGGGCTTCAATACTGGGACCTGGAGTGTTGCTGTAGGGCACGTCAGTGGAAGCTAAATTCATACCAGCTTCCTCTTTTCAACTCTTGTATTGGTGTTTCCTATAATAAGATCCCTTTAAAAATACCTGCATAATCTTGTGATGGATTCTGGTGTGTAATGTCAGCTTACAGATAGCCTCATGTATCTGCATGTGTTTTGTATTTTTGGAGCCTTTTAACTTACAGCTTTCTGTCTCGGAGAAATTCTTGGAACAAACTTCTAAACTAATAATGAATGTGAAATTATAGCACTCGGCTGGGCTTGTAAATGTATTTCTTCCCAGTATATCAATGAAAAAAACAAAATATAGAAAGGTTATATTATACATCTTACCCAGTGTCTAAGGAACTCTGGGACTTCTGCCTCTTGCTCTCGTATTAAAACTGCTAGTCTAAAGGTCACTGCACCAAGCAGTCTGCTCCTGCTGTTAGTGGCACAAAGAAGATACAACCTCAGGTGCAGATATAATCATTCCCAAAGCACCAATATTTAATTGTTTGATTGCACTTACAGGGGAATAAGAGGTCAAAATACTAAATTTTGGTCAAGTGATGTTTTACCTTCAAACATGACTGTTCCCAAATGAAATTAATTCAATTTTAGGCAAATCAATTCATGCTTAGCATTAGCAGGGCTCGCGAGTTCAGGTTCTCAAAAATCAGCTGGAAAGGATAAAGGTTGAGCAATTATTTTTACGATTGGCTGCCCATTCAATTTCTGTTTCTCTAATTGGATTGTTCAGTGAATATTCTACCAAAAGCGCCGAAATTGGTTAAGCTAATTCCGCCCTGCAAAGGAGCTGAAAACCCGTAACAAGTTATTTGTCTGCTTTCTTTTTTACTGGTTCTGCCTAAGCTCTTGTACTGCATTAACGTCGTCTTTTCTTAATCTGCATAACAGACTTCAGAGAGAGTTTTGTCGGAGGAAGATCAGCTCTGACTTCTCGTGGAGCCACGCTGCAGCAAAACACCTACACACGCTCTTCAGTCCCAGTACACTCAGTGAATAAGCAGGCAGCTAAAGATAAGCTGCTTCTTAAATCTCACCTTATTCTTCCTACAGGTTTTCAGACGTGGGCCTCTGACCCAAAGGGGGACGTACATTATCTTGGTGTATATAGTTATTGCTTCTTTGCTATGCAGTGAGTCACAATGATTTATAACAAGCTGGAGCTAGATAAATATCCTTCTTAAGGAAAAGCACTGTGTTTTTAGCCAGAAACAAAAACCTGCTGAGGGTCTCTGGTAACCTATAAAATCACATTTATATACAAACAGGTTAAAAAAAAACAGGCAAGAATATTCAGAAAAGCACGGGCTGTCTTTCCACATGCATTTTTCCAGTGGATATGATTTGCCCTTGGCAATTTGTACCCACACCAGCATCAGTCTCTGTGTGTTTGGCCATGTGGAGGAACGCACCGGGGAACTGAAAAATTACCTCCCCGCACACGTGCCCCGTGGATGACTGTACAGCTGCAGCAATTGCTGTGCTGACCCCAGTAGCGGTGGGGAGGGGAGGGAAGGACGGGGTAAATCCTGCGTAAGCGGTCCCAAGCCACTCTGCCCACTAATGTGAAATGATAGCTTCAGTCTCTAGAAGTACATAAGATGTGTCAAAAAAGCACTCGGCTGAGGCTAATATACCATTCTAGCTTGGGTGTATCACGAACCAGGGCAGGAAGGCTCATAATTTTGCAGACAACAGAAAAAATAAAGACCAAGTCATTTTAAATGTATTCAAGTTTCCCTAATGTACAGTCTCAGTTTATAAGAAGCTGCTCCATTGTAAAATTTTAGAGAAGTTTAAGTGGGGAAAAAAAATGCCTGGAATATTTTTAACTGGTTTTTAATGATATTCTATATGGCTGAATATTAGCTAGATAATGTCTGATCCCATAACGATGCCTCTGTTCCTGTGAGGCTGCTTTGGGAATGAACTTCTCCATCAGGCTGGGGAATTTCTTTGGCTGGCTATTTTTTAGTAAAAAAGCAACCAAGGAGTTAATGACCTGGAAAAGCTGGGGATATTAGATGAGTTTATTAGACGTATGAAGCTCTGTCTCTGTTCAGTAGCACTTCATCTTTTAAAAGACCTGAGACCAGGAAAGATGGAAATGGCTGGGACATATGTTAAGAGCTCAGCAGAAGAGCTGGCTGGGACAGACTTCGTATAGGCACATGGAACAGTAAACAGAGGATGTTTGAATAAAAACCTTCCCTCAAACATTAGCCTGAGAAGGAAAACTTATGGGAATTAATGAGTGATTGAAGTGGGGGGGAAATGGTGGAAGAGCGGTGAGTGAAGGAGGGGTGAGGCTGCAGAGCCAGGCTGCTGCAGCTCTCCTCCCTAGGAACAAGTTGTCTCAGTTGCTGCCAGACTCCTCCGTTAGACCCTGCTGATCCTGGAACCGTATCCCCATTCCCCCTCCCCACTTCAGACACTGGTTAATGTTATTTTATTTCATTTATTAGTGGGAAGAAGCTGTGTGGGAGATTTTATAAAGGTACAAAAGTGCTTAGCACTCACTGTTAACAAAATGCCTTTGAAAATCAGGCCTCGTGTTCTAACCTTTTAATTTCTCTTGGTTAGTGAGATAAGTTGCTCACTACTTAACTAACTAGTCAAGTCAGGGAAAGGAAAATTACTTCCTTAGTGATTTTTTTTATTCCTACTTAATAATGGGCTTTCACTGGCTTTTGAGTATAGGATCAGCGGAGAGTTCAGAGCTTTTTAACATTCATCACCTCTAACAAAAAGAGGAACATGGCGTGTGCTGCAAGGACAATAGCAAATAAGGCTGAATCCTGAAATCTGAATCCTGGCTCAGGCTTTACCACATCGCACCTCCTCCACAGGGGCAAATTCTGCTGCGGCTGGGGTGGCTAGGTCCCTTGTCAATCAGGGAAGAGGTGCATGAGAAAGGATGCCCTTAACCCATGGAGAAGGGGGAAACACAACCTTCAGACTCCAGGGTATGTCGCAGTCCACACAAATGATGTGAATCCTTAGGAAATACAGAGTTATCTTCATGGAAAGTTGAATTCTGTGTGGACTCTGAGGTCCCCTGTAGTTTATCCTGCCGGCGGATTGCTGTGTATCTGCAGTGACCAGGTTTCCCAAGCCACACATTCAGCCACCACTTCGCTTCAGGGCTTAACCTTACACACGTTAATTTTCATCTATTACCCTGGAGGTTGCCACTGGACATAGTGAATGATTATCCTTTGTTTTCCACAGATGAAACTAAATTCATGTTCCTTCCATATGAGGTACCGTTTTTATTACCAGGAAGGACTGCAGGGTCTGGGCTGCAAGGAATTACATATTCTTTGCCTACAAAATATAAAAGAAAGATCAATGCTAGAACTGCTATTTCCTAAATTAGCAGTTATATTCAGTTGGACTAAATCCTCTAAAACAGAGTTGATTTAAATTATCACAATAACTTTATTTAATCTAGAGCAAGCATGAGCAAAGCTTATTTAAAAGCTGACCAATCTTTTTAATTATTCATTGTTCTTCAGTTACTTTGTAATGTGGGAAGAAAAACACTTGAAGTTTTTTCTTAAAGTGGCTAAATCCATATTCATCTTTACCTTGGTTTTCCCACTGCTTTTCAGGGAGGTAGTAAGCCAGTTTAACTGTGTCAGCATTTGGGTATGAGTGATTTGTAGAAAATGATTTTAATTGATTTTTATGTTTTGAATAATATGTTAACAAGCAGTCACTGAATTTTGCTTATGCACTTAAACAAGCAAACGAAACTCATGGGAATGTGTAATGTTAAATCAGATGTTTTACATTTAGGCTCAAGTATAACTAACTAATAACTTCTAAATCTGGTTTTGTCTGCACATGCAAATTCCTGTCAAGATCAGTGCCAGGGGCCACAGGGTTGGCCTGCTAGAATATTTTAGGGCACTTTTCTCCCAAATCTGAATTCTTAGACCCGATTTTCCTTTGAAAGCAGAAGTGAGTCCACAGACCTCAGTAGAAGTACATAGCTGCAAAACTGATCCCACTTCTGAGTGAGATCTGAGATCTTAGGGAAGGGAGAGGCAGAAAGAGCCCAGGCTCCAGGCATCCTTCACGTGCCCTTGTTCCGCAAAGGCTGGGCCACCTGCCCCTCTCTGGCGTGCCTTAGTCTGATTTGGAGGTGCAGCAGTTTACTTCTTCCTCCCAGGCCCCTTGCAGGTCCCAGGAAGGGGAGGACACACGGGGCACGGTGGAGCACGCTCTGCACACAGCAAAGGACTCCGTGCGTTGATACTCCAGCAAATGAGTCTCCCCTTCTTTATGGGCCCTTTAATGCTGCCAGAGTGGTACTGAGGGAGAGTGGCGTAAGGAGAGCTCAGTACTTCGAGTTACAAGTTTCTCTTGTAATCTCTGCTAGTATCACACACCATGGAAGTACTACAGGAGAATTTAGGGAAAGATGAGGTCTCTGCAGGAACGGCACATTTAACAGCTAGTAATTGAAAGAATCACCAGGGAGGGAGGAAGAGAGAAGATCAGTATCACTGGAAATGAATGATTTAAAAGATAGACCATTTCTATCGCTGCAGTTCAGCAGCATGTGGGAACCAAAGGCAGATGCTGTGTGATCTATTACGTTTCTGTATGGATAGTTAATATATGGTCTTTGTAATTTACTGTAACTTTGCAAAACAGACTCATGCCTTCCTTTCCCTTCCCCTGTTTTAACTCCTTTATAAATAACTTCTGCATGGATTTAATGATTAGGACACTAAAAAAAACTTTTGCCAGTTAGAGACAGGTATTATGAAATCCTCCCAGACACAATTTTAACTCTAATCAGCAAACCCTGACTTGGATCTCTATTAAGCGGAGAGTGCCATAATAAGAAAGTGATAAATTTATTATCCAAGTTGAATGTAGCTGCTCAGAAGCATTGGTTCTATTCCAAGCTCTGCCACTGTCTTGCTTTATAATCTTGCTCCCACTTTCTGGTTATCTGTATCTGTCTTTCCTCCCATCTTTGGTTACATCTACTTAAATTGTGACCTGTCATGGTGGAAACTTTTCCTCTGGCTTTCTGTGTATCAGTGCTTTAAACTCTAAAACCCGAATCTCAAGTTGGGGTCTAGGCACTGCTGTAGTTCAGTAACAGTAGTAGATAACAATAACAAGAAGTCAGGATTCGTAAAGGCAGTTCCACTGACACTTGGCATTTACTACAATGTCAATACACAGAAAGATTTACAAGAACTACTTTGTACCATGCTGCTGTCATTTGTGAAATCTCTGAGCCTTCTCAAATTGAGTAGTATGCATGGCTAGTGTTCGGATTTAGAGCCCCAAGAAAACTTGAATACGTTGTACGATAGCCTGCACTGAGACTTGCAAACTTCATATCTGTAATATTCAGCTCTTGGAAGCAATTGTGTAATCAATGGTAAGGACAGGTTTGGGGTGTTTTACAAGCATGATGCATGGCATGACTAAAGTATTTTATCCATTCCCTCTGCACGGATGTCTTTATGCACCACTGTCATACAGTTGATTGCAACGTGAAGAAGGCAAGACAGCAGGAGGCAAAAATGCTCAGCTTCTAACTAGATTACAGCTTTTATGGACTTGTATATATGTGGCAGTAGTGAATGACAGTTTTGGAGTTTATTAATAAATATACATCCTGAGTCAATGCAGGAAGAATTGTTCTTCCTCAGCCTAATCTTGACAGCTTACATTCAACAAAGACATCATGAAGCTTTTTGCAAGGATACAGCTATAAATACTGCTATCTTGGTAAAATTACTACACTGAATACACAGAAAAGTACAATTTAATTTACAGCCAATTAGGATTCTATGAAACTTCTTGCAGCGATAGACAAAGCTGATCTCTTGTGCAGTAGGACTGTTTCATCAGTTCTCCTGGCAGGTTCAGTTTCACGTGGGTCTGCTGTTCCTTTATCGGCTGTGCAGAGTTGTTGTGTGCTGCTAGATGCTCTCTCCCGCAGCTGTATGTATTTCCGTGATGAGTGAAGTAACTGCAGTCATTTATTTCAGGAGTATCTGCGGACCCTGCCTGAGCTCGGGGTCCTAAATAGCTGCATTTTGTAGAAAACTGTAATGAGCCGGTGTCATCCTGGAAATTTTACAAGAGCAGCATTATCAAGCCTAGCCTTCTGAATTAGGACTCCCGAACCAAGGGACTCCAGAGAAAGACTGAAATGTGCCTAGTCCCCAAGTGTCTATACTGTAAAGGTAACCTGGAATTACAGCCTTCACACCAGAGCCATCCTGGAAGCCTGGGCTCTGCAACAAATCATCCAGAAAATTTTTTAGGAAGCCAGGTAGCTTCCAGCAGATATTTACTGAGATCTCATTTTGACAAACTGGTATTTTTAAAAAATTCTTGATCATCTCTTCCTCTAAGGGTGAGCTGTTGTGATAAATGTGATTAGGACAGGTCTTGATCTTTCAGGACAGAAGACAGATGTCCATTATGGCCGTTCCTGTGTTTTCCATAAATAGAAAGCACAAAAAGTAAAATCTATGCCTTGCATGCTATGTTTTACAGTCATTTGTTCTTGAGGAAATTTTGCAAAATCAAACCAAGCAATTGCAATTTTTGAGTTAAAAAACTGATCGTTTTACTTCCCTTCCCATTGAGAGTTTTATATCTCATCTACTGGCTGCAATTATACTTCTGTTGTAAGGCAATTGCTAAATAGAATCGCAGCAGTTAGAGATGGTAAGAACTTACTGAGTCATCCAGTTCAAGCCCTCTGCTAGGTTATATTTGAAAAGTATAAGAAACAGGCCTTTTACATAAGGATCCTCTTTGAAACAGGACAGCAAATACCTTTACTGAATTCTTAGCTCAAATGATGACAAATTTGCAGGATTGATGGCATAGAATTTTTAATTTTGTTAAATTGTTTCATCACACAGGAAGCAATATGAAGTTGGCCACGTAGCCCAGTGTGACGTATGGTGGAGTGCAGCACATTATAAAGTTCTGCAGCCTTTAATTCCACCAAGACTTAGGATCTTTACAACCAGAATTTTCAAAAATTAATGAATGTAGCAGCTAAGTGTGAAAAGCAAACAGAAATGTTTTCCTAATGACTTTGTCAAAATGTTCATTTTAATCTTCACAAGGAATCATGCATTTCAAAATTAAGATTCCCCATGGAGAAACCAGCTCTGAAATGGGATAAAGGAATTATTTATTATATTCCTAAAAAACTCATGCAGCTTTAGAGATACAGGCTTAATCTTCTTTTAGTTTGCAGAAGAAATTCAATTTGAACTTCATCTAAACATGTTACTTCACAGTGAAGTAACTTCTATATGTGCACTTCACCCCAGCCAAATGAAACTACGTTGCAGTCATTTAGGTGTCAAACTCAGTTTTCTCCATCATTATTGTAGGTAATAACCATCCTATAGACTGAACAGTGCCCTTGTTGATACCTTTGGGACTTCCTTATTGCCAGTGAAAAATGATTGGTTTAAGTTCGGAAAACATATTTGGTGGAAGAGTGAATTTTGGAGAGCAGTCAGCTCCTTCTTTCAACTATGACTCTTCAGTAAAAGCCTGTTCTTGTCACGAGCAAAAAAAGCAGTAACAAATCCTTGGTGTTCAAAGTTACCGTTCTTAAATATCTAATTTTAGAGAAGAATGGCATTAATTTACTTTGGTGGCATTTGAATATGAAGGTACATAGTGATATATCAAGCAAGCAGCGACGAGCTGGTGAAAAGGCTAGTTACTCAGGGGCTGTATATTAGTGTGTCCTTGCAAATAGGCACAAGGCAGTATAAAATAGAATTACACAAAGTCAGGCTCTTCAGAAGATGTTGCCAGTTGCTTAGCTTTCAGAAGGGTCAGAAGGGTTGCCCACCTAAGCTACTTTCTTCAAATATCCTCATCCCCTACACCATATAAAGGAAATACAGAAACTAGGATAAGTGCAGAAATGGTGCAGAACTGGGTAGTCCTATGCACTGTGAAGCAAAAAATATATGCATGCTGTTGCAGTGCTGTGGTCTATATTCTCTATTCCACTGGGAAGTTTTAAATATCTAATTTCCAGTAAATTTTGTGTTTCAGCATAGAAGGATCCCAGCATGTCAGTCCCTGCAGGATTGAAGAGTAGGTTTTCAGCATTTTCAACATTTTTGTTGCTGTAGTACTTCACCCCTAAGAAAGAACAGTCAGAGCAAGCCCTATAATCTCTTTTTGGATGCATCTTCTCTGGCTCAGGTATATTGTCCTGGATGCCTTCCCTCAAGAGAAGAATAAACCATTTCTGGTATCAGTGGGGCAGTGAGTTTTTGTGCTAATCCTTTGCGTTATCACTTATCATTAGCTCTGCAGGCTCCTAGACTGAAAGCAGAGTTGTATTTTTCTGACCCCAGGACGTAGCTCCATGCCAGCCTCCTCTGCCTTGCTTGCAAGCTTGATCAGGTCTTGGTGGAAAGTCTAACGGAAGCACTAAATCATTTTGCTGCGGAAGGTGAGCACATTTGGCTGTCGGCTGTAATTAGCATTCACCCTTCCCATTTCCAGTGAGCACACTGCTCTGGGCTCCCCCTTTAAGTACAACCCTTGACTCATTCCAGGTCTTGATTGTCTTTCTCATAAACAGGTACCCTGAGAACTGTTCAGCAATTAATTGATATCATATTGCTTTTGTTCATCCTTCCTCGAGACTGAGGGCTTGTGAAAAATTTGTGCAATATTTATAAACAATACCTAACCCAGTTATGCAAATAATTTCCTTCTGTACTGTAGAAGAAATTATTACCATGAATTTAAAATGTGTTAGTTTGATGTTTTGATGCTTTACACCTTGTATCATCATTTGTTTTTATAAAAGATGACTGTAAAATGCTTCCAACCAGATTACATTTGCCTTGCATTGCTCTAGGGAGCAGCATACAAAATGCTGGGAAATAAGCCCCACTGAGTTAGATAATGACCTTTTCTTGCTACTTTGTGCCATTCTGGTGACCCAAACTTACCAAAATATTGTCTGGGAATTCCTTCTTAGTACATGGGCCTTTGAGCTGGGAGAGGGCCAATGTAGCAGCACATTGCTGGCCCTCTTCTGGCCTCCGTCCTTGAGACGTGACCAGGGAAAGGCCTGTCTGCCACAGCTGTATCCTTTTCTGCAAGAACGTCCATTTGGGGCTATCCCGGCCCATAATGTACCAGAGCAAACTGTATTAGATGACTTTGTGCCTTGAAACCAGGCCAGCCTGTAGCCGAAGCCAGAAGGCAGAGCGCTCAGAGCTGGTTTGTGGCCACTCTCCGTTCCCCCCAGCGGTACCTGCTCGAGTGCAGAGTTGCTATAGGAACCTTGCGCAAGTCCTCGCGGCTCGCTTTTGTTCAAGTGTCATTTTCAATCCTATAACAAATACGCTAATTTACATTGGAAAATGGTAACTGGGCTGATAGGCTGTAGCAGTTAATCCCTGTTGGGAGAAGCCACTGGCATGGATTCAGAAAAGCAATGGAAATGGATTAAACAGAAAGATCAAAAGGAAGAATAACAGTTTATTGGGGGAGAGGGAACAGCTTTTTATTTGGTCTTTTACACAGGTTTTCTCATCTTCAGTGTTTAAAGACACGATAAGTTTGGTTAAACTAAATGGAAAATTTTAAAGTGAAGGAAGCATAATCTGGACAGCAAAGGAACGACTGTACAGAACATGCTGAATATGAGCAGCGGGACATTGCCCCGCTCTGCCTAATTGCCACCACGACAGGTCAGGTAACTTCGGGCATCAGAGCACGGCCGTTGCACTGGGATTTTAACCTAGCCCAGCTGCTTTGTTTTGAAGCAGATCAGTAATGCTCATTTAATCCATTTTGCCACTTCTGCTGTAGTAAAGTCACGCTGGAGGGCGGAAGAACAGAGCTGGGAGTGGTAACCTTTGAAACCGCCCCAGAGGCACTAGCACAAATACATCTGACTGCCATCATAGTGCTGTGCCCCCTACGGTGTCTGTTCCCACCTAAACTAAATTCTGACCACTGTAGTGACAGCGACGAATTTTGGTCAGCATCAAACAGGCTTGTGCAGATTAAAAGTTTACCAAACTTTTTACAGACAGAGGCACTGAAATAACTACCTGCTGCATCTTTTGCTCTTTACACAGTAATATTACAGGTATACAGCTATCCCCTAATATGTTCTCAGTGCATGAAGGTATAAAGCCTGGTTTTCTACCTGCCTGGGCAGGCTCCTAGGACACAGACGAGGGTGAACCAATGAAGAAACACTGCTAAAGGAAACTTCTCCCCTTCCGTACTCACAGTCAGACTGTTCTTCCATAAGGACTTACTTTGAGGAGAAGAGAGGGAACCAATGTCTTTCTGAGTGCCCAAGTACTTGGTAGGCTGAACATTAACATAAGCTTAGAATTAAACAGATGTTACGCAGAAATGAAATCCTATAAGAAATAGATGGTTCATAGGTTGCAGGTCTCTCACTTCTTTTTTAAGGTGAAAGTGCACCAGGATCAACAGGCAAACCTCACAGTTTAGGCAAATGGCCGCAAGCCCACGGACTCGAACAGTACAGTCTTTTCACAAAATGGCTCTCTGTCATAGCAAGCATTAACGCAGAAATAGCAGAGCCCCTCAGATCACCTCTCTAGACCTTGAAGTGCTGTTTAGAAACATGTCCTTAATCCTCAAGTATATATCCAGCTAAGTCATATCTGTGTCCCGAGCCAAAATTTTGTCCTAAAACCACTATTATGACTAAGCTGAGGGAGGTAGTAGAAGGTATTAAATATGTATTTGGGGATTCTGATGATGCTAAACATTTTTTTCCTGTGGAAGCGCCTATCCCAATGACCCTAAATGAAGAACAGGACTTGTATGAAGCAGATGGTTCAGCAGATGGTGGTTTGCTCCTTTTTTAACCAGGCTCTTGTGTAAATGGAATGTGGGCATAGATCTCTGTATGCTTTTTGACTTTGAGAGTGTGTATGTGTGCTTTTGGGTTTTAATAGGTGTTTAATTACAAAACCATGTTTCATAATGATGATGTGGTTTTATTCAGTCTTTAAAGATTTTGGGAAGTTCTTCAAAATTTAGTTTGTGTATTGATTTCTGAAACCAATGCTATCTTTGTAAGAGGGTTTTTTTGATGTTGATTTTTAATTAAATGGAGGCTGCCTCCATCAGTGAGTGTGGGACCTGGCCAATGCAAGATTTTATTACAGTCTTTTCTGGAATTCTCTCTCCACCATTAGATTTACTTTCCTGACTGTGCACAAGCACTTAAAATTTCAATGAAATTGAAAGACGCAGGAGCCAAGAGGTAACTGAAGAAGGGTGAGATGGGAGGTGCACTTTGCAAACAGCTCTGTTGAGCTGTTGAAAGTTCAACAGCCCTCAGCACCTAGTTACTGTTCCTGTGCTGAAGGTACCAGCCCCCTCAAACCTGCCAGCAGAACTACTTGTACATGTGCTCCCTAACCCATTTCATTCCAAATTAGATTGATTGGCAAAAAACATACTATTGAACCATTTCAACTAGTGCGCTTCATTTAGTCTGATGCAGGTTAAGGAAATGTCATACGAGCAGCTCCGGCAGCAGATCTGAGGCAGCAATAATTTCTAGCAACAGAATGGGTGGAGGGTGACAGCATATTGCACTGGCGCAGCTGGGAGCAGACGACCATGTCCTTTTGTTGCCGAAGAGAGGTTAAACTTATACAGTGTCTTGTGCCTCCTTAGGTTAAAGTTCATATTCCTGTAAGCCACCTGTGAATTTGCTTCTAATTTCATCTTTGTTTTTAAGGCTGTAGAGTGCTCTTCCAGGATCCAGTTTTAGAAGTCAGAACGTAACTGAAGATTATCGTTTCCTATCTCATTTTATATAAAATCTTCTACCACCACATTATCCAAGTGCCTTCTAACCTTTCATTGGGAAATGGGACCTTTTAACTTTTGAGGTTTGTTCTTTCCCTCATTGTTTTCCCAGGTAGGAGACTGTGTAGGCAGAGCAGTGTTTTTGCTGGCAGAATTCACAGGTTTATGCAGACTGTTTTAAATTACACAGAAATATATTTCCGTATCTAAGTCAAAAGACAAGCTTTTAGCAGAGTTGTCCAGCTTAACTTTGTCCCCTGCTTGAAGTGTCTCTAAGCTGAATGTAATGCGGATCTATTCTAAGAATTCTTAGGGATCTCTTCACGCGGAATCTGGAACTGATCCATAGGCTTCCACACCTAATCAATGCAGAGTACAATACTGATTTCCTTCAAAAGCCAAAGTGATCTGTTTTCCTCCTCTCAGGACTTTGGGTTCTTACCTTTGCTGCAGTCCTTGGACTAATATGGAAATTGAGAACATCACTTAGGACCAGTCTTGCATGCAAGCAAAACATGCAGTTGAATGCAGCCAGGTATCCTACGCAAGCTCAGATACTCAGATGACTGCTCTATCTCCTTCTCTAGCAGCTGGACAACTCATGCAACTCTCTGTCCATCTCTTCCTAAGCTTGTCTGTGTAAGGAGCAGAACAGAAAATGATTTATTACTTATCTTTCTTTTTTCCCGTATTTTTGATAGCTTTTTCTTATGTTACTCTGGAGTAATGGTCAGCGCAGTTCTCTTTGGAAGTTTGCTTAGGATGGTAAGATAATAAGGAGCTGATTACAAGCCAGAAAGCAGCTACATGAAAAGCAGCTATCCCTCCCGTCACTAATCCCTAAGTGACTGTCTGTCAGGCGAGAAGGTTCAGATTTGCAGCTAAATCCTAAAAGGTTTCTTCTAACCACCATTTCCGAGCAGTGAATTAGAATGATCATAACATTGTCTGTTTCTTCATCACCTGGCAGTGTCTAAGCAGAGTGGTTCTCACTTGCTTTATACCACATCAAAGTGGAATTGAAACACCGGGGAATAAGATGTCAGTGTCAGGGTGTTCCATGCTAGAATTACTCACGCAAGCCTCAGTATTGCAGAAGACGGAGGATCTCGTGCTCTCCTCTTCCTCGTCGCTGTCCAGGTGTGCATACTGTGTGCAGTACATATCATAGATATGACTGAGCATAAAGAGATAAGTAGCAGCACAAGAGCAAGGGCACTTGCAGCCGTATAGAGGTCATCTAAGTGATTCATTTAAATGACATATGTGATCTTGTGCATTTGTCACAGTGCCAAGGGAGTTGAAACAATTCCTCCCCGACACAAGGACATGAGTACAGGCAGTGATGTAGGGTCACATGCAGCCTCATTTGAAGGGTAAAGTTCTTGGTGGTGTTAAATGACAATCTGTCCTGAATTTGTCATGCCCATATGTCATCAGTAACAACTTACAAAACACACCTCTCCTTTTAGATCCAAGTTTGCATCTGTTCCAAGCAAGGCATGTGCCATCTCCCTGAATATTCCTAGCAATTCTATATTATACAAGACATAAGTAAGCTGAAAGTGAAACAGGAGAAAGTCCTTTCTGTATTATGGGGATATTAATCCCAAATCAATGTCATTTTTGCCTGTGTTAATATGAATATAGAATGTCAGCAGAGAGAACATCTCAAAATACTTTGCCGCATTTCAGTGACACATGAAAGGTTATTGTAGCCCACGTGCTAAGCCTTAGGAGAAACATATATTCTTATATATTCCATGATGTGATGGTAAACAAATAATTTATCTGGGGAGATAAATCAAGGAAAAAGTTACACAAAACTGGTAACCAGGGAATTTTTAAGATGCTTCAGTTGTGAGTGGTCCACTTGGTGGAAAGTGTAATTCCCCTGCTATTCAGAGGGAGAGACAGAGAGCCCGACGAGCTGAAGTAGAAGGCAACACTTCTATAAAGGATGTTTAACTTCTTTCTTCCTTCAGTTCTAGAATATCAGTGACACTGTCCAGTCAAGATAATTAGATGGCACTTTCTGAAGTTTTGTAAAAATGTATTGCTGGTTCCCAGTTAGCCACTGTGTACAGCTAAAAGAGCACGAAGCAACGGGAAGTTTCTCTAACAGGAAATTCAAGTGCTCTAGAGTTAGCGTAGCCCTGTTTTGTAAGGACAAACTGTAGCTATGACCGTGTTGCTCGATGCTGCGATAATCCATGGCTGTTTGGCTGGCTGTCGTAATCCCTAGAGCACTTTTTTCAGCCTTTGCACACAGGTGCTTTGTATTTTTTTTGTGCTATAAAGCACTTCACAAAGCAGTCAGCTCAGAGGCAAGAGTGTGGTGTTAGAGAACTATTTCCACGGGTAAGTGTGTTGCTGTAAATAATGACAGGGGTCACATTAGCCTCCAGCTAGCTCAGGCTCTGAACTGGACTGTGGTAGAGAACTCTTCCTCTCCTCTTCATCTTCCTCTTTTCACATTGCATTGTCAGATGTAACTGAAAACAACCTTTTTTACATATTTTTCTGAGAATGCATGCAATTTCTGAACAGTTGTTACATGTATTGCTTTTGCTGCTAGATAAATGACCTTGAGTTATCTGGTGGGTGTAGTATTTTAAGTCTTAAGCAGGTTGAGTTCTTACTGATCTGAATGGGAGCCATCGCTGTGTGTCACTGGGCGCTCACGCGGTAGTTTGGGCATGCGCAACGGAAAGCGCAATTAAGCTTTAGAAATGAAGTATTCTGTTGGGCCATCATACAAATAAGGGACAACTTTAAAATATGGATCGAGGCTGAGAGCATTCCATCCCTGGATATTGAGATGCCAGCTAGCTGATACGGTTTATGGGTGGTTGTGTCTTCAAAGGACTTGATTTATAAATGTTTTCTATTTTTAAATATGCAGCTGGTGTGCATCCAGTGTGATTTACAGAAGCATCTGGCTGGCTTAGATGCTTAATTTTTATTGACTAACAACGAATGTTTAGGTGCTTCTATAAATCTCCCTAGATGCTTCTCTTCATTTTTAGACATATAAATGCTTTGTAAAGCTGGTACAAAAAATTCAGGGCCTAATTTTCAAGTTGTCATATCTCACATGACATCAAGGGTCAGATTTCAAAAATGTTCCTTTCTGAGCATTCTGAACCCTTGCACATACTGCAAATTCACTGTCATTATTTGTGATATACTAGAATTTAAACATTTCAACAGTAACATCTACAGATAATGGTTCTTAAAGTTACAGTGATACAGAACAAAAAATCTTTAGAGTATAATTCTACTCTAAATAAATGTTGTTGGTGTTTCATGTTTACTTAGTCTTACTCATTTATATATCAGATACATATACTTTACATTTTAAAATATCTTTTCTGAAGTGACAAGTCTGAAAACTCTTATTTTTATGAACATAAGTCAAATGCTTTGTCATACCTTATTGCCAAGAGCAAAACTTCTGAAGACTAGACTCTTCTTTAGACCTGGAGACCTGTGCAAGGCCAGTGCCTTCAAGGAGACCTCACAAATGGAGGTAATGAAAATGTAGTAATTCTGCTGTTGTACAAAGTAATAATAGAATTAAATTTGCATTCTCTTAGATGCATCAGTTACAGCAGAAATAAGAGAAAAATAACACAAGCTTACTTTTAGCATTGAAGGGAGAAGCCATATCAGAGAACAGTCCTACTGAGCAAAAAGGTGCCATGTTTATCACTGAACAAGACTGCCTTAAAGGGTTTAAATTACTGCACTTTATTTAATGTTCAGAATAGATTTGACTTTCTAGATTTTTTTTCAAAGAGAAGTTTCTGCTGGACTGGGCACCAAAATTTCAGGTTTCAGGACTGAGGAAGTGCTAAAGTCTAATTATAAAGGAAAAAAAGAAAGCAAATGATGTCCCAGAGAAATGCTGACACTATTATAAACACAATGACATTCCCAAATGCTATCTTCATTATTGATGTTCTTACTTTTCTTTTTATTTACACTTTGGTGGTACAAGGTCGCACCATTTACTAGCATGACCTTTGGAATTGTTTGCTGACATGAATGTTCACATCTTGTAGAGTTCCTTCTCTCCTTCTTTCTCTTTCCCCATATTCCCTGATTCCTGTTAGAATCTCAATATGAATCAAAATTAGGCCAAAAAGATTTGAGGTGATAAAACCTGAGATGAATTATAATTAAAGTGATAAAACTCCACTGCTGAATTCTTCTGTGCTTTGAAATATTCTGCCAACTGATTAAAGCAGATGAAATATGGTAAGCCAAATTATCTGCTCTCTAAAGTGTAAGTCATTTTAATAGGAGAGACAATTCGAGTTTCTCGTTGTTTTACAAGGCTATAGTTAGGGCTGCAAATTCCTATTTTTGGATGCTTTAGTGACTACTGTGAGTGTTTGTGTGATAAGTAAGACTGGGAAGGCAAATTCACATTTTCCCAAATTAGCTCCCTCTGCACACCCATTTTTCTGCTCTTTGTCCCATTTTGTGCAAGACCAGCTGCCCTTGCAAGAGTATAAAGGAATGTGCTATCCATATGTATGCAGTGTTATGTATTGTAGACTCTCTAAGCATCTAAATGGATTTCCTCAGCAAACCCTCCAGCATGTCTAATAGCATTAGAGTTACAGTTAGACCTGAATATTTTTATTCCTTTGTTTTACTAGAAGTTTACCAGTTTTCTGATGTTTCTTTGATACTAGCATAAATACTCTAAAACCAGACAACATAAGTAGAAGGGCTTTAGGAGAACTTCACAAATCAAGAAGCAGTAAGAAAATATTCAGAAAGTCAAAAAAACTATCTTCATATAGTCAAAGTTTAGATTTTATAATCACAGCAATTCAGTTCCATTTTAATAAAGCTTAAGGAAGTTTTAGGAAATCTTAAAAATTAGTAAAGACCTATAATTGACTTCTTACTGAGATGCCAAGCACGTAGAAAGGTGACCTCATCCCCGACAAGATTTCCTAACTCAGAATAAGCCAAATGCAAGTCAAACTCAATTATACATGAAAATGACTCAAGAAATGTACAGTTTAAAAAATTTCAATAAGTTATGTATGCAGTTGAGTCATTCCACCACTCTGTTGTCACAAATGAAGCATGTCAAGGATACTACATTAAAAAAAATTGTGCGTGAATACAGAAAAAAACAAGATATAACTAATTCTGACAGCTGTTAGACTCATTTTTCTGCCTGATTAAAATTTAACCCAAATAAATTAAGAAAACTTGAAAAAATCTCCAAAAACTTGAAGTCTCTTTGTAAGCCTTGTATACTCTGTGAAGTTTTCTTCCTATAGTTGTGTTGACTCCAAACAGCTGTGAAGGTCCTAGGAGGTAAAAATGTCATTTTCATACAATTCCCATTAGGGAGATGAAAGAATATAGTCTTACCCCAGTAGAGTACAAAACACTGGAGGATCCCCAGATTAAAATAATGGTCAGACAAAAGGAGCACTCGCAGCCCTGGTTCTTCTCGCACGGCCAATGCTGCTTAAGGCAGCCAAAGCATCTTCTTCAGATCTGCTCGTGTACAGAGGTAGCTCCTTCTACCCAGTCCTGCCTTTTGCAGTAAAATTTGGCACTAGTTAACTCCAAAGTGACCATGGCACTTCCACCTTTCTTTATGGAAAGGCCGAGTCAGCTCTCACTTCCTTCATGGTAAAATGGGAGCAATTTCCCTGGTTTATCAGTGCTACTCGTTGGTGCCCATGAAATGAGAAGGAAGGAGGTTTGTGGCAGAAACAAAACTACCCACAGCCATGACGAGCTGTAGCCTAATTAAACATAACTATCCCCAAGTGCTTTCTAGAGAATAGTTGTTCAAAATTACCTAAACTAATCCACTTTTTAAAACCTCTGAGGCTTAGCTCTCCTCTCATTTACTAGGATTTTACCTTTCTAATACCCATGACTGTGATAATGCAACTTGTGTGCTAAGGAATCTGCCAGCAGAATCTGGCCACTAGGCATTAAGGCAGAAACACTCATCTCTGTAGAGCTCTTCAGCCTGAGAAATGTTTTCATCCCCTGCCCTGTAACACTGGTCACAGCTCTCTCCATCTGCCAGCAAGTAAGTTGCAAGCTAAAATGTTTATTAGAAAGTTTCTGAGAGACACCAAAGTTAAGCAGTGAAAACAGAAGCTCACATTGACTTGAACAACAGATTCAAGGCCTCAAAAAGCAAATGACAAAACTTTGCTGTTAATGAGAAATTATAATCTTCTATTTATATAACTCCTTTTTATCCCAGAGAAACTCATCAGTTTGGGTTTGACCTTATCTTTCTGCCCATTTGTTCACCATTTATGCATTTTCTGAGCATGTCTCACAATTAAGGGGACTGTAAAAGCAGAATTAGGCCCTTTATCAGTGAGTAGCTGTCCAGCTATAAATGAGTAATAATCTGTCACTTAACCAAAGCATTAGAGAGGGCAAAAGTGCACTGCAGAGTTGTATAACGACTTCACAGCAGAGTTCAGGACAGGAAGAGGAGGAGATCCCAAATGGAAAAGAACAGGAGAACTGAGGTGCATAGAAAAAATGAAATTAGAATAATGCAGTTTGGCGAGGCTGGTGTTCCAAATGGGCCCATAATAAGAACTCACTGGAAGTTTTCTGCAGGAGAAGGTTTCCTTTGGAAAATGCTGATAATGTCAAAATGGAAATGTTTGGCTGGACTGTGTACTATGGCAGCACTCTCCCAGAAATTGGGCAGGCTTGGGGTGGAAATCTGCCTGCCTTGGGCACCCTGCCCAAGTGCAGCTGGCAGGTCCCATGCCCTGCAGTGCCCAGGCCAGAACTTGTGCTTTGCCCAGCTCGTTTTTCACTGAATGTTAGGGACGGAAGAAGTAACCGTTTTATATACCAGCATACAGAATTATCCCTGTCTCCCTTCTTCAAGCCACTGTTCCAAAAACATACCCAACTTTGCCATTCGCAGCCCCAGTGCAGGCCTCTAGCCCCAGTCTCCACCTCATCTCCACATCCCAGTGCATCAAGTGCACCTCTGTCCTGTAACCCAAAGCAGATGGGACATCCTGTGCCACATGCTGGGGTGCTGGGAACATCCCACGCGCTTATTCCTGCTTCGTCTATTCGAAGGACTTCTGCGTTCTTGGGAAGGAGCTGAGGTTGCCCCTGATTCTCAACGACTCTGGAAGAACTGGCCTGGAAAGTCTCCTGGAGAGGGGCCAGGCAGCTGCTTCTCAGTTAATAAAAAGTTGAAGGGAGTTTTTCCCCATTTTTCTGAAAGAAAAAAAAATCAGTTTACAGGAAATGTTGAAATTTCAAACATGTATAACAACAGCCTTCAGGACCTTTCCCTAAGCAAGACAAGCCATGTCTAAAGCACTGTATTCTGCCCTCAGATTTGTGGTCCATGCACAGAGGTAATACTTCTGTTTGCAAAAGCAAAGCCTAGGGCCATCCACATTAACAACTGCTCTCCAATATTTGCTAAAGACCTTTGATGCAAATCATTATTGAGCTGTTACAGGTATGCTTTGTTCGTTAGAGAGTCTGGCAACCGAGAACATAATGAAGAATGCAAAGCAAAAGCAGTTGTGACCCTAATCAGTTTATGAACCCGATTCTAATCTTGAACATGCCTGAATCCATTCAGTTTGCGCATGTATAATGAACACTTTGTAGGAAAAATGAAGATGAGAGACAGAAAGAGGATAAACACAGACTTATGCATCCAATAAACCAAAGAGAGATATTTCCTATTTGTCAGCTGAATATAGCTGCATCCCGCTAAATTCAGTCACTGCTTAATGCGATTCTCTGCATACTTTGATCAAAACCACAGGAATGTATTCAAAAGAATACAGCTCCTTCCCTGCACCCCCTGTTATTTTGATCGGCTTTGATCTCTAAGGCAGCTGTTGCTTGAAAACTTCAAGAAATAAATAAGTAATTAATAGCAAGGGAGCCAAAATTTTGAAACTCTTAAGATGTAAGAAAGAGTTTTCGATAATAAAAAGGACTATAATTTTAGCTCTTCAAGGCAGACACTAAATCTTACTAATTTTATCTAACATACCTAGCACGGTGAGTTCCTCTACCTAGTTAAGGATGTTAACATTCAGTGGTAACACCAGATTCTGTCTCTGAGTTGAGTATTTGGGTACTTCAAGAATCTGAATTTAATTTTCAGGTTGTGAATGTTTCTAAATATCAACAATTTCTCTTTGGGATTCTTTGCCATATGAAGCTATTCCAAAGGCTGTGAATCCACTCTTACTGGGATTTCTGACCTGCTGGATGATTTTAGGCATGTGACTTTACATCTAGGTGCCTCAGTTTCCCCATCTAAAAGTTGAGGATAATCATACTCCTCTCTTTTGTAAATAACTTGGAGATTTACTGATGGCAAGTGCTATACGCAAATGGTACTATTTTTATACGAATGTGCTGTGTTCACTGTCTCCATCTGGGTAATCAGAACAATTTGGTTTTAATTCAAAGTGATAAGAAGAGAAGATATTTTTTAAAGATTCAGACTATCCAAAAATGCAGAGATTAAAGCATCCAAAGGAAAATTATATTCCATGTCTCCAGCAGGCAGTAATATCAGTCAAACTCTAGTTCTGCGTCAGGTAAGATTTACTCTGTCCCTCTTCACAGTGAGCGGAGAGAGGATTTTTGACTATAATTAGATCTGAAGAGCTGGGTTTCTGTTAAGAGTTTGCTCATGAGAAGGAGAGAGGCGAGCCCTTGTTGTTCACATCTTTGCCAGCTTGTCACAGCTGGGGAGCCAGCATTAACAAGGCTGTTCTGGAGATAAATAGTGCCCTGGTGACACGAGACCGAACCGGAAGAGCGGCAGTAGTGGTGGAGGTCGCCCTTCGCAGCCTCGGGCTCAGCTGATCAGTCAGCAGAGCCTTGGGGAGCTGGGAGCCAGGAGAGTGTCTGGCACTTAATCCCTATGTGATGATTTCCCCCCTGCTCCTCCTCGGCTTTGGCGTGTTTTAGCTTGGGCCGTGTTAGATACATGATTCATAGGGTTATGCATTCGATTCTAGGCATACAAGCGCCTGCAATTAATAGCGCATTTGTAAAAGTCACTGGCTGTTATCTTCACTGCTGTGGCAGACACAAGACTGTTCTGAACTCTGGACTCCTTAAGGCACAAAATCAATGAATAAAATGGTTTTAAAAATATATGTCTGCAGAGTTTTAGGTCCTGGTGCTGCTCTTTGGAGTAAAATGCATTAGTTCCCTGGGGAACAGTGGGAAATTACAACTGCTGCTGTAATTTTGTTAATAAAAGAAAATTTAAAAGCCCTCCGCAAGCACTCAGGAACTGGGGCTTTGCATTTGATGCTTTATATTGCTAAAATATTTATTCAGTGGCAGAATAACTGTAAGAGAACATTTTCAGGGCTTTTATATAATTTTTTTTCCACCCAAACTTATGGCAGACATAGGCCTGTCAATCATCTAAAATACACATTCAAAAAAGCCTTTCCAGAAAAGTACAGTGAAGCTATTCCATAAGAAATAGGAAAGTTCTGAGCTGTTTTTCTTTTTTAATGGTAGCTGTTTCCACTGTGACATTTGAAAGTTCAGATGTGACATTATTGGTCTCTGAACTGGCCAGTGACTCACAAATGGCTCCCAAATCTGCTGTTCCAGAAAACAGCAGGCAAAGGAAAGCTGCGGAGTCTGTCAAGAGTTCAGCCGTCTGATCTGCTGCCTGGTGAAATCTCCAGGCGCTTTTGCCCTGCTCAAACCTGTTTCTTATTATTTGTAGTTGAAGCTATTTTTGAGTCAGTCAGCAATTATATATTGTGTTTTCTCTTTGCTACAAATCTATTTAAAATAATATTGCTTCGGGATGTATAGTTATGTATTTGTTTTTCTTGGAAACATGTTTGCCCTAGGTGAAATAGGGGTAAAATGGAAGCTACAGTGTGATAAATCTCAGCTCTACTTTGCCATCTACGACCATACTTTTGAGATTATCTTTTCTAATATGGTTCTTTTGCCCTAAGCCACAGGTCTCAAATTCAGACGCGAGCTGAAATAACTGCTAGCAGAATCTTAAAGTTATAGATGGTACAGATATCCACTGGAACTGGATTTTAGAGGAAACATTCAGAAAGGAATACTGAATTATATATCATTAGGCATTGGTACAGTTTCCTGCAAATGTTTTGAAAAGTACATACATGGACACAATACATTTGGGCTAAATTTACTACTGCCATAAGTGTTGTGACTTCAATAGTGTTTGCTCTCATGAAATTCTGACCTTTGTATATCATTATTATGGGGAAACTTGTGGAGAGTAACATAGTTTTAAGAAGAGCTTTCAGCACACAGCTTTTCAGGTCACATAACGTTGCAAAATATGTTCAGGGGAAGGTCACAAAAGTGTGCAGAGGCCTGTAAGTAACAATACATCCCTGTTCAACAAATCACTTAAACATACGCTTGGCCCAGAGACTTATGATTATATTGTGATAATATCCTGCTCTTTCTTGATCTCTTTTGTCTTGTATGAGATGAAATTTGTGGGTTCTCTTGTTGCAGCTGCCTGAAAGAGGTACAATAGCAGAAGAGGGTGCCACCTAGGAGAGAATTGCCCATGCCCAGGCATTGTGGAGGACACATCCACACCACGCAATGAACCTTAGAGCAGTGTAGCTTCCTCAGCGCAGTGTACGTGAACTAACAAATCTGCCTGTGAAGCTGTTTTTGTTACCTCGGATGTGGCACCACAGCTACATTGCTGTCAAGACCTGAGCACTGTATGCCCTGTCTGAATGTCCCAATCCCGGTCCCGGTGAGCAGTGGTCATGGGTTCTCCATGTGGTGCTCTTATGACCACAGAAAGCTGCCTGCAAGATTTTTGTTTAAAGGACATATTGAAGTTGAGAGACATATCATAGATCAGACTATATATATATTGATATGTAGATTCTGAGTTGAGTCACAGCCCAGAGAGATCATCAAACTTAAGATGAATCCACTATTGACCCATAAAAAAAGGCAGATGTTCCCAAGGAGATTGAGCTACAGCACTTACGCATTGGTATCACCTGGAGTGGTCAGGTGCAGCTACGCAGTCCTCCAGCAACAGTGGAGCTGCCTCCAGCTCTGTTTAAGCTATCAGGGCTTGCTATGCCATGGGCTGGGATTTCTGTGCTGCATCTCTTAGAGGCACAGCACAGGTTCTCACCATTTTCCTTCCATTTTCATGGTTTGGCACAAACAAGTAATAGCTGGAACTAAAATAGTTAGCATAGGTTTATTAACCGTGAGCAAAACAAATCATAATGGGGTAAATTGAAATTAGCTGGGTTGAATACAGGGTAAATCAATAGGATTATACAAAGGTCACAAAAACGACGAACTCGTTCTATTCCATGGCCTTCTGTGAGGACAAGCTTGAGAAAACATACATGAGACATATAAGAAAAGAATTTGAGCTCTAGTTAAATAGCAATAACCAGATGTTGATAGCAAGTGCTGTAAGCCCTGAACAGTGGCTTTTTGCTATATTAAGTCTTGTTTGTCTGCACCAGAAGAAGGACTTAGTCTAAGACCAGAATGATGCAGGTGGCTATGCTTCCAAAAGCTCCGTGCCACCTCACTGGCACTGGCTGGAATGCAGAAGGAAAAAATTTCTTGTCAACAGACAACTGATCTAAGAATAACTCTATCACATAGGCTTTCAAGCTTATTTTGTGTATAGGTATTAAACAGGCATAATTCTATGACTACTAAGACTAACTCTATTACTAGACATTTGCAGAAAGTTCTTGGTGACTTCAGTTCACCATCCAGGGCAGTTTACACTATTGTTTTGTAATGTATTATTACAATATTCCAGGCTTCAAGCTTGCCTGAGCTATTGCTGCAGGCAGCAGTTGCTGCAGTATCTAATATTTTACTAGAAACTGATTGAAATAATTTTGAGTATGAAATACAAAACTTCAATCTCTGCAGTGAATGATAGTCATCTTCATAAATATATCTGTGCATACATACATCAAAATTGCAGTTGTCTCCATCCTTGCAATTTGATTCAATTAATGTTATACTTTTTAATGTAAGCCAAACAATTGTTTATTTCCTAAAGCTACTGATTAGTAAAGAGTAAAGTCTATATGCAGTCTGATAAATGGGCAAATGCTGAGTTAGAATAATATGACTAATTGTATAACAGAGAACAGTGGTAGATCCTGGGAAAATAAATTCACTAATAATCTAGAAAAGGATGTAACTCATATGTTATGAAACTCCCTGATTATTCTTTGGATGTGCTCTGGATGAGTTAGAGGGGGAAAAAAGGATAGAAAGGAACAAAAATAGTCTGTTTCTCGGAGATTTTAAAAACTTGATGAAATGCAACAAACATTGGATTCAACCTGGAAAAATGCCAGCTAATCCATCTCAGGAAAAGTAATTCAGGATGTATACATTAACTGTGAAAGCAGTAATGTGAAGGACTGGGAAATTGTTTGCCTGCCTGTGTTCCTGCCGCAGGAATAGGGAGGTCATTGTTCTCCATACAGCTCTGATGTGCCGGTGGTGGAAGAACACATTCACTTCTAGGTAGCTCATGACAACAAACAAATTGAAGGTCATTCAGTGTAGAGCAGAAATAACTATTGAGGGTTTTTTGAACAGACAAAAGAGGGATGATTGAAATGGATAAATATTTATAGCTTGGTCAAAGGAGGGTTAAGTCGCTGAGAGCTGAAAAACTTACCAACTATCTGCAAATGGGATAAGCAGCAAAAAGGAAGAGGAACTATTTAGGCTGTTGCGAGGCAGAAGAGCCAGTAGTGAACACTGAGACAAAAAGTTTCATACAGAAGTGAACTAGACAGTTCTCCCAGGAAACTATTTAAACCTAATTGTTTGAAAACTTAGAAATTGGACGAAGTCTCAGTTAAATATATTTCAGTGAGTAATTTGTTTATAGTAGCATGAGGACATGACCTTCTCACAAACTCCCACTAACTTCAGCGCACGTTGTATGTGCCATATAAAGTGATAGGAGGGACTGGGCCAGCTGTTAGAAGTGCCTTGGCTAGGGTATGGTGAACTCCAAACAAATGACCCATGACCGGACCCTGGACCAGCCAGACCTCTAAGATGAGTCTGTATAGATCTCCATAGACTGAGTACCCCCCAAAAGGCTTTTAAACTCAGAAGTCAGGTTTTATAGGAATATAAACTAAAGCAATTAACTTCTTTAACTAGAACAATCTCTAAAGAGACCACAAATTTAAAAAATAACCTGTCCTTGCTGTTTGTGAATTTGCAGAGCAGGTCCTTCCTTCCAGATTTACCTTTTGACCACTCAGTGTCTTCCTGTGCCTGGTCCTTTGGAAGTTTCTCTATGTCAGCACAGCATGTCGCACTGTCTTTGCTTGGGCTGCAGGCAAAGCTGCTTGCTGTGTTTTTTCCATCTTCTTTTGCCTTACTGTGCCAGTGAAAGCACCTCTGCCAAATGGTCTCAGTTGTGCTTCCATGGAAGGAGCAGTCTGCCCACCAGCTAGATGGGTCCATCCAGTTCAGATGCATTTTAAAGGAATATTCACAGGCAGAGAACTCACGAATCAAACACTTACTGTCCATTACAAGCTCCTGAATAACTCATTTCTCACCTGTAGTTTAAACAGGTAAAATTAAAAGCCTCTGGACTGTTTGGTGATATATATGAAAGTAGTTAGTGACTTCAAGCTATTATCTGTCTCACAAGTGGTCCAGATAAAAAATGCTAAAAGCTGCTACTGGAACTGGCGTTGACAACGCTGTTGGAAATCACAGTTAGGAGTGTCACTTAAAGATGAATCACAGAGTCCAATTTCCCACAGTAACCTTTGAATCAGGTAAGATATTGCTGTTGGGGAAGTTTTTGCTGACACTACCACAGTCTCTTCATATGATGCCAAGACCAAATTATTACCTTTATATTCACATTATTATTAAATAAAGGAAATAAAATTCTATGCAATTATCTCCCAAAGTATTTGGGGTGACTAGCAAGAAGCAGCACAAAACTACAAGACCTTTCTGTTGTTTTGGTGTTCTAGGACAGGTGACGAGACCTTTTTCACTGACAAGATCCTTTTCGTTTTCAAGTGTGTTTTGCCCTATAGAAATGTCCTCTGTTTGTTTGAGGATTTTTTTATGTCAGTATGGGAGTACAGTGTGTGCCGGGAGCAAATAATGACTCTAAGATGATTAACATGTTATTATTAAACTACGGAATAATCGCTATCCTGTCAAGCGTCAGTGTGTGCATTTCATCAACCCCCCAGGTGACTACAGCTCCTCTCCTCAACTCCCAGAAGCTTTCTTTGATCTACGGAGAGAGTTTTTCACGGTCAGCCCCTGAATGTGACCCATTTGGAGCTGCAAACAGTGTAAAGAAAACAAAGGTGGGAAAACACTACTAAGTCACCCCCGCAAAAATACTGTTTTGTACTATCTGGAGTGAGCCTAAGCTGACTTTCCAGATGGCACTATACTGTTGGGACTGGTAATACTGAACAAGCTAAGGCGTAAGAAAGTGTGAACTGCTCAAGAAATACAGCTAATTCTGCTTTTCCAACTGCCTGGTGAGTCACATTGAAGGCACCTGTCTGATGAAATGGACCCGTACGATACGCTACAATTGCTTTTCCATTGGTCAAAGGGCAAAATCCGAGTCCATCTGAGTCAGGGCTCTGGAGTTTCATTGGCTAAGTTAAGCGGCTTGGCGGGCCGAGCCCAAGGTCAGCATCTTCACTGGTAAGAGGTGTTGGAAGCAAGCTAGAAGCGAGGGCAGGCCTCTCCTTGCCCTCGGGAGCTGCTTTTAAATGGAGGCGTTACCGCCGGCCCCATCTGTGCTGCATCGCAGCTGCGTCGCCGGTACATCTGCGCCCAGTCTCGCGCCTCTGCAACTCTGGCCCTGCCCTGCTGGCTGGGCTTCCCGGCTCGGCCTCAGACCTGCCTTGGCACTGCCGCCTCGCTGGTGACCGCTGGGCTGCGTCTGACCCTGACCGCTGCCCTCGGCCCCGGTGCTCCCCCCGGCCTGCCGCTCCGCGTCCCAGCTCCTTGGGGGCAGGTCACTGCTCCCGCCCGGCTCACCTGCCCTCGCCGTGCAGGCGGCCCTTGCTGCTCCCTGACAGTTTGTCACCTTATTGATTTCCTATAGCTGGGTAACTGAATTAACTGAGCTTTTGGGGGAGGTTCAAAATAGAATATGTGGACTTCCATAATAATTGCTTTCTAAGGTCCAACGTATTACACAGGAGCAGCAAATATTATTTTCCCAAAGCCAGGAGTAAATGGCTTGTGGGCCATAGGGAACACTGAAAATATAAATATGTAGGAAATCACCTATTAGAAAGCTTACAAAATAATAGCATCTCTCCGTTAGGACTTAGAGAATTTATAGTATTTCAGGTAGTGATTAGTAGAGCTATACCGGGACTTAATCTCTTCTTCATATAGACATGGCTCTGCAGACAAATACAGACACATATGTGCGCACACATGTAAGAACCACTTAAAAAAATTACTGTATAGAGGCTGGTTTTACCTTTTCAAATACAAGATTATTCAAATCAGTTTCTAACAGTATATAAAATATTCCAACAGGCATTGCTTTCAGCAAAGCACCATGCAAAATTTTCTGGCTGAGATATTGTTAAAATACTTTATGTAGCACATCTTAAGCTAATTACTAGCTCAAACAATTATCTAATTAAGTATTTTTGACATATGTAAACATTATTATCCCACTGTGACAGAGGAGGAAATTTAACACCTGAATTCAGTTCCATTTTATTATGGGAATGTTTCTCACTTAATTCAAAAGGACATCATTTGGTCTGGTACAACTTCTTCTGACAGAGCTTTTACCAACAGCAAATTGGATTCTTGACAAAATTATTTTGTATGGAAAGTGTGTGATATTAAAAATTTCTCACCCAAGCTCACAAAATATTGTCTGTAAGATTTTATCTTGTCATCAACCAAAATAGGTTATTTGGGGGTTTAGTTTTTGTATTTATTTTTATGAATGAAATATTAACATTTTTCACTGAATATTTGTTAAAAAGAGTTAAAAAGAAAAAAAAAAAAGCTTGTGTGGTGGACATCTCAATGTTTTGTCAGCAGGAGAATGATTCCTGTAACAGTTAATGGAATCTGTCTTACATTCATACCCATAACACTGGGCCAGTCTGTTTTCTGGGAGGAAAGAAGAGATTCCAGCTGGATAGAATAAAATGTTCCAACTTTATAGGCTTTCACTTGAAAATTCTTTTTTTTGTGTGTGCTCTTTACTTCTTTTTCATTCTCCCAGCCCATTTTTGCTGTTTCTTGCAGCCTTTATGTCCATTAGTTTTATCTGGTTGCCAGTCTGAGTCTAAGATAATTATCCAGAGGAAGAGACAGTGCTATTTTACCCTGATATGACATTTACAAATATTGGGTTTTTTTGTATTACTGAGTTGTTAGCATGTTGTGAAAAAAAGCCAGATTTCCAAATGATGGCATATTTTTCCCAAACAGCCAAGTGAGACTGAAAGGAGACAGATAGACCATGAAGTGGTATGTTCAAACCACAGTTCACCTGCTGATAGAGTTTAATTCCTGCCATCCTGCTGCTGCATCTTTTCAGCTGTGAGAGCCACTGTACAACATAAGAGAACAGTGGCTTTTGCCACTGAAAAATTAATTTGTTTTGTTTTTGGGTTTTGCCAGGGAGCTGGCATTTAATCACCAAGATGTGTCATGCTGCTAAGCTGCATGACAGCTTGATGCACCAAAGGATGCTCCTCACTGAAAATGTAAACTATTTATGCAGTATGTTTTTCTAGTTAAGGAGTCTACAGATTGTTTCCTGTAATGGCTTTCCTTTTTTCCAACTAAATTTTGAAAGCATAATGCACAAAGTGTCTGAATTGCCATTCTGGTATCAGTGAAGCTGAAGAGCTCTTGTACTCTTATCTTACTTTACAATATATTTCTTCCTGTAATCATTATTTTAAAGCAGGAAAGCAATAATATGTTTTCCCTGTAAAAAAAAAAAAAAATGTGTATCACACTATCCAAGCTACAGTTTTCTCCTGCTCTTTGTGGCTTCTGACATAGCTGTTAAAGAGACCGAATGACTACTTAGTCTCCCAACTGTGTAAGCTGCAATTTCTAAAGTAGAATACATAGCATTATGGCAGATCTTAGGTAGCAACGATTGCTCAGGGTTTGCAATTACAACGTTTTAGACTTCTACTCATTATAGCCCTCTTGTTATATTTTAATTCCTCCATTCTTTATTTGAATTCATTGCTTTCAAAGAAAAAGCATACCTTATACTTTTCAGATGAACTTTGCGATCACTCCCAACACCAAGCAGAATTATTCCATTTTATTTTAGAGAAATAAAGGATTAAAATTTGCAAAATGAAATTAAAAATCAAGTTAGAGAAGTGAAACATAAAATATGATGAAACACTACATTTAAGGATACCTGACAGTAATTTATTTCCCTAAGTGTCCCTTAAATTTCTCACAGGCATATTTTGGCAGTGGGAGCCAACAAGACAGTTCAGCCACGTTTGCTGCAAGTGTTACTTTTCGGGATGAGCCTCCCTCCTGGATCATTGACCTTCTGTTTATATTTGGGAGTGTGTGTGTGCTATCTAGCATAAGCTAAGTCTTACAGCATTTTTTGAAAGTGATACATTATTTCCTTCTAACTTTTTAACTTAGGAAAACATTGTTTTGGAGCTTTGATTAACTCCTGGTGTCAATGACAGTACAAATTAGAACCAGACTAAATTTGTGCTTGTCAGGATTTTGTCGATGGCTTTTTACAGAGAGTATGTGTGACATTATGTACAGATGAAAAAATGTGGATTTCTTTCTCCCACTTAATATTCTCCTACACATGAACACACAGTCCCCTGTGTTTATACTTGTCAGTTTTAGGAGGATTACACACAATTACAAGAGGGGAGTTTTAAACACTAGTGTTTTAAATTTGTATGTTTATTCAGCACTCACAGTCAACTCAGCACAGAGTTACATCTGTAATTAGTTGTGACAGCAAACACTGACATTTGCATATGTAAGAACTTGATTTGTGGCACTAATTATCATCTTTTCTTAGGCAGAATTTTCAAAGGTATTTACACACCTAACCTACTTACATGTTTCTGGAAATCTTGTTAGGTACCAGTCTGTGAGTTTTCATGGCAAATACCTTTATGGTAACAGTTTCATAGCATATATTACAAGCAGGAGAAAATAAAGATGAATGGAATGCATAGTTTGCATTTGCAATTTTGTCTCTGTATTTGATCAGTGATGAAATATTAGAGATTGTATTAAAAAAAAAACAGAAACTCAACTCTTACTTCACTTTTGACATGCGTTTCTTGCTTATTCTGACTTACTTGCTTACTCTGCTGAGTTACTCTGTCAGTGCTTGTTATCTGCACACATACACATCGTTCTTTCACAGATGTATTATTTTTTCACATTTCAAGCTACCTGCTTTTTCCTTGTTTCTGCTTTAGATTGAGTAGTACATTTTCATTTGTTTCACAGCTATTTAATATGTTCTGTTCTCTGCGATTGTGTATTTGAGTTCAACAGCCTTATTAAAACAAGAATCTAGGGAACATCAACAGATATATATTATTTACATTTCAACAGCACCAGCCAAACAGTGTCTGGACTTCGATACTTGAACACTGATATGTTGTGATTAACGTTTTCCTAATTGTAGACAGCAGTGCAGGCACAGAAAGTTTAACGGCTGATTTCTGATTTTCTTGCTTGACCTGAAATCTGCTGAAGTCAATTGGAGTCCTCAAAGACTTCATCCAAAATCCATCAAAGAGGCACTAAACTTTCCATTAAAATCAGTGGTAGTTCCCTGAGCCAAAAGGCAGACTGGAACACCAGGAACACATCTGTGTTGCCTGGTATTAAAAAAGTTTTATGATACAAAATGGAAACCTCTATTGACATAACCTAATTCATGTTAATGTTAAGAAATATTTGTGAACAACAAACACCTGATACACTCAGAATAAAATTCAGAGCAGATTTACATTCTTTCATGACTTATTAATTTACTTGCAAAGCAGTCCAGCTGTCTAGATTTGACGCTGTGAGTAATTCACTGAGTGTTTAAACAAACAAATACCATACACAGAAATCAGTTTGGTATTTCACTGTTCCATATTGTGTCTTTGGTCTCTGCTTTTGTTTGCTGAATGAATTACTGAGTGTTTTCTGTCAGGAGACCAATGAACGTCTTCACTACCTCTGAGGGTTACTGTTCATGGACTTTAGTTACTAGCATTATGCCATGCAGATAATACTGGAATTAACTTCCCTTTCCATTTGCAAAAGGATTTGTTAATCACTGTATTTTAAGCCAGTTCTTATTGGAAATAATAATTGCTTGAACATCATACCGGATCAAATCAGCTTATCAACTTTAATAGGAATTTCATCTGCTTAGGCCAAAATTCAATTTTTGATACATTTTATTTAATAAACGTATGCTGGTACATTAAAAGGGAGCTAATGTGAAGATAATTAATCTGAAGTTGACAACAGTTTAACTCTTCATGAGTTAATTAAAACAATTTTCGCTTTTTATATTTAAGGTAACTAGTGACAAAATTTAAAAAAAACAAGAGGCTGCTAATTAGTTCATGGCAATCTCTGGTTCATTGAGAGCAATTAATGAGATAACTTCCAATAGTTATTTGTTAATTGCTCTTCAGTGAGTATTTATTATACATGCTACAAAAGTTGGAACAAGTGACTGTGAGATAGAAAAAGAAAGAGGTTGTTCTTACCAGAAACAGAAGAACTCCAACAGGATTAAATCTTCAAAATACTTTAATGACTTCTTTGAATCTCTTTGGAAAGTTCATATATGTCACATAACAATTTAGAAAGATGAGAATTGCTGGAGAGAAAACTTTACAATGAAAGCATTAGTATTTTTCTACTAAGGATGAGAAGACTTAATAAATTGAGATTGGTCGTAGGCTTAAATTTAAAATTTTAAATTTTTGCAGACTTGAGATTCAATATTGTTACTACATTTTGCTGTACACTGTAAATATAATTTGGGGTTGTAAGTGATGTCTACTCTGCTTGCTGTCTTGGAAGCTGTGTGATGGTTGACTCTAAAACTCAGAAACCGTGATGACTGTCCCCCACTATAAAGCAGTCGATGCTATCGGCCTATGGAGTGTGAGAGGCTGAACGTCCCTAGAAAACCCCCAAACCTGTCTGTTCAGCATACCTTCCACCGAGTCCCTCATGTATCATAGGTATTTCCTCTATAGGCAGTCTTTCTAGATATACTGCATTGCGTATAGGTGGGCGTATACATATAGTCTGTGTCATAGTTATCACTGAGTTGTGTGACTGGTGTCCTTGTCAAAGTAAGCAAACCTTCATTCGCTACAGCCCGTTTTTTCACAAGTAGAATACAAAATGTCAGTGCCAATGTTTCCTTCAGTAATATTTTAAGTCTCACCTGAAACCTTCAAACTCTTCTCACTGATCTGCTGGCCCAAAATGCTGCGCCAGGTGCACAAGCAGTTATCCCTAAAGCCACACAAAGGCTCAGCAGTGCCTCTGCCAGCAGAGTTTGACAGAAATCACTGAAAGTCCCGGGGGGTTCTTGGCTGACATTTCTTAACTGTTACTTCTGTTGTGCTCCAGCAGTGTCTAATTGTTGATTCAGGGCAGTTTCCACAGTCCATCTTTGCTTATTTATTACATGGGACAAAGTATTCTCTGTCTATGCATTTCCAGAAATCTGTGAAGTACAAAGGTCCATGACGTTCTCAAAATATCTCCAGGTAAGTCTACATGTCACTTAACCCTTAATCTCTCTTACAGACCATGCCAAAGTTGGCTTTATGATGAACTTATTAAAAGGGGAAGTGCTTGAATGGACACGGCCTGTGTTGTCATTCTGAGTTTGTGTTGTTTTCACACATTCTTCATATTTGGTGATTTTGTTTGCAAATGTACTGTTTTCCTCAAAGTAGGGCTACTAACTGGCTACCAGTCATTTTGCCCTGAACTTCTTCTCATCGCTCTTGAACTAAAACAGTATCTTGGATATCACGTCATCTCTGAACAATCCCTTTGCTGTTTTATAAATTGTCAAGAAAACTGGGCAGTAGGACTGCTTTTGGCAGTTTGCTAAAACAACCCTGACAAACAGCTACAAATATAGCTCTTTATGTTAATTCTCAGTAATACCATTAGTTTCATCTTTCTTTGCCCAAAAAACATACTTGAACATTTTGCTCCCATTTGCACTGAGCTAAAACTTAAAAGTCCAAACTGTCTCAAATATGTCCAAACTTTGCAGAAATACTCCTTTGACAAGCATGGTGTTGGAGGATCTAATCTTTTTGTCAGTGATAAAATGTGACTCTTGACATAAAATCCTTTCCCCTGTGCGATTTTCTTGTAAGCTTTACCACTGGTACTGGATACCTGGGAACATTCGAAAAGCAGCTTGACCTTGTTGCATTCAAGCTGTGCTTACTGGAGTTTGATGAAAAATCTACTTAGTACTTCACATATCTACTTTAAAACCTTGTCATAGCTGTCAGGTTTGGGGTTGTTCAGGGGCCCTGTCACTGTCAGTGATGTTCTGGGACCATGAGGAATTTATGGTAAGTGAGACTCTGGGTTCAAAGCTAGCTTGGTGTAAATTCATAAAGCTTGGTACTGGGAGAGTGACAGGGTACATGATGGATCTTGGGAGCTGCCTTATAACATGTATTGACCTGAACTCTCACAAAACTTGCATCATACTCATTCGGACATGTCTGGTATCAATGGACCTGGAATGTTCCTCTTCGAGTAGTGTGATAAGTTCATTTTCATCAGTTTTTCCTCAAGAAGCAGCAGACTTCTGCACACCATCTTTCCATACATAATATATGGGACGGGTCACTGTTTATCCACGCAGTCCCAGAAGTCTATGGTATAGAGGAGTGATGACAGCCTAGTGCTGTATATGCAGCATACTCCCACCTGAATCCCTGGAGTCTCTTAACCTATGTACTTACAGGTTTTAGTATGTAACCTGTGAATTACAGGGTTTTATATATGGGTTTACTCCATACTGTCCTATTTAGTATTATCCCTGCTTGAACTGTGGTGGCTGCCGTATCCTTCTATCTAAAATATTTCCTATTGGGTAACGGGAGGCAAACAAGCGAAGCTTGAAACACAAAAAATACACCATTGAAAACATACAGGGAGATTTTTAAGAGCACAGAGGATATCTGGGCAGTATCCCGAGAGAGACAAGGATAGCAAAGGCTTGTGTGTGCCCTGAGTGAAGCGGGGCAAAGCATGAACGATTCATATTTAGCAACCATGTTTTGCTTCTGAGTTCATTATAAAAAGCTGAAAAATAGGAAAGAAAATTACAAATTCATGCATATATAGCCTGCTTTGGCAAAGCCATTTCTGAAGATGGAGTAATTTGGGTGTATTTTAGTATTTTTGATTAAGATAACTTCAAAATTTGTTGGACCCAGTTAAAATTTAGTATAGCCAAGTAATGCTTGGAGAAAGCTAAACTTTTGTTTTCTGTTCCAAAGAGCTTTCTAGAATCTCGTTCTTTACTGTTGTCTTTTGTTCACATGCTATCTCTAAATCGGATGTCCCTGTCCAGTGGCAGTGACAGCATGCAAGGAGAAACAATCACTTTCGATCTCAAATTAACCCTCATGTTCAGGAGCAACTATGCTACAATCTGTGTGTTAGCATGATGCTTAAATTAGTGAATTTGCTATAACACAATTGATTTCTACTCACAGAAGGAAATGTCTGTAAGAGAAGTCAATAATTATAGGTAGTTCAGCTTTAGCCATGCATTTTTTTTCTGGTTTGGCTCATCTGGAAGCCACAAGGTACTTAAAATATTTACTCATAATGTCTTACTTCTTGTACTTTCTGTGTGTGTGTGCATACTGGACTGGAAAAATGCTTGCATAAGAAGAGTTTGTGCTTCAAACAACTTTTATGGCCTGCTGTTTTTATTTGCTAGGCCACACAAATTAACTCTTCCTCAAAATACTGTTCCCTCAAATAAAACTGTCAGTGTCTGCTATTGTACCGCATGGTTCAGGAAAGTGCACTGGCACAGTGATTCATCCAGGAAAGGCTCCCAGTCTACATCTGGATCTGTGCAGGTGCATTAACCTGTCCATGTGGATCCATCCCTAATCAGTCTTAATGTCTAGAAATTTCCTTCTAGTGTTCATGTTTTTTTCCACTATAGTAATCAGAAATCTAAGTACACACCTGGCATTATGCAAATCAGAAAGACTTTAAATCCAAATGCTGACAGCTGTAATTGTGTTATGTCTCCTCTTTATCTTCTGTTATGATCTTAAAAGAGGAGGACATACAATTAAAAGAAAACATAAATGTGCCCTTCTAGTGTCTTCCCCGAGTCTGTTCGACAAGTGATATGCCTGCTGGCTTTGAGCTGAGCTTCTGAGACCAGCGTCTTTGATATGATCCTTGCCCTCTTAGTCATGCTGCTTCCTAGAGGAGTTTGTGTAACCGATCTGCTGACAGTCGGATTGCTATTTTTTCTTCCTCAACACTGTATTGAGGGTAGAAGTGACAGTATGCTGTTTGCAGTGGGTTTTCTTCCTTCTTTTCTTTTTTAAATTACTGAATGTGATGCCAGGGACAATTTTTTCCTGGGGATTCAAGAACTGGGATCTCTCCAACAGGCCTGGATTAATTCCTGCTGTTTTAGGCACCTTTCTCCGTTAGCTGGAAGAAGAGATCAGCGTGCAGAGCCTCCTGATTTAAGTGTCTTTTTAGGTTCTAAACTTAGTAAACTGAACCACAGACTCCAGCACTAGGCTTATTTTAACTGTTCAACTATCTCAGTGCATTATCTTTTCCTGAGATAATTGCTCAGTTTTCCCATTGTTTCAATATAGCTATTCTGGAAAACAGACTTTTTCTCACCAGCATACTTCTTTGTATTCACTGATATGAATTTATGATGAGAAGCCTCACAGAGGGCTACATTTAAAAAGAAATGTTATAAACATTGCAAGCATTTACTTTCAAGGTGAAAAAAAAAAAGCAGTTCACCTGCATAGTAAGTCCCAGCTATGCCCAGCAGTTGTTTCTGTAATGCAATTTCATTTATTCGTCTTATAACAGTTCAAACATTTGGGAACCGATTGAGAACTAACCAACAACTCTCTGAGTGAGGTATTTCCTCACAGCTAAACAATAATATATCTATCTTCTGAAGCAAATATGCTTAACATTGAGAAAAATGTATTTTGCAGTAAGTACCCCTGCTACGCCTTCCCAGAACAAGATATAGTAAGGAAACGATGCCTTTTCTTTCTGAAGATTGGAAGTTGAGTCTCGATATAGGTGTATCTCTCTGCCCGTGCCGCCGGGACGGGCTCGCTGCGGGCAGGGAGGCGGCAGGGGCCCCGCGATGGCGCAGCACCCTCTCCCGGGCGCGGGCGGCAGCTCCGCGGCAGCGCGGGAAGCGGCCGCCGCAACGGCCGCGGCGGGAAAGCCGTTAGCGACCGTTAGAGCCGGTGGGCCACCTCAGCTCCCCCGAGCCGGCAAGTGTTTCAGTAGTTCCTGACAAGAACCCTGCAGGGTTTGTATTTTTTTGTGTGTGTTTCAGTGTTTATTTTTAGTTATGCTTGCACGCCCTTTTTAATATTAGCACCGCAGACCCGAAAAGGTGTCGCCAAGCCCTGCGCCGCGGCCGGCGCCCCGCGCCCCCCTCAGGGCGCCCCGCGCCCGCAGGCTGCGCCGAGCCGCCGCGGCGCGTCCTCCGGCGCCCCAGGGGGCGCTGCGGGCGGCGGGGGCCACCGGGCCCCGCCCCTTCCCGGCGGCTCCGCCCCGTCGGCGCGGCGCATGCGCGGCGGGGGCTCGGGGCGGCGGTTCCGCTTCCGGCGGCGGTGGCGGCGGTTGCCGGCGGTGCGGCGCGATGGACCGAGAGCTGCTGCGGCAGGCGCTGAGCTACCACGGCCCCGCGCTGCTCTCGCTGCTCCGCGCCGAGCAGCACGACAACCCCGACTTCCGAGGGCTGCTGCCGCCGCCGGGCGCCGCCCCCGAGCCGCCCCGCGGGGCCCCGCACTCGCCGCCCGCCTGGTGAGGGGCTGCGGGGCCGCTGGGCCGCGCCGGGAGCGGGGCGGGAGCGGCGGTGTGGGGGAGCGGGCGCGCCGGGAGGGGGCCCGGGGCCTTTCTGACGGGTTCCTCTTCCCCAAGGAAAGAGAGGACAAGCACCGACACCGAGATCCAGCGCTTCATTGCGCGGAAGGCGGATCTCCTTTTCGCTCAGGCCTGGAAGCCCAACGGCCCTCTTTGCGACACAATTGAGGAAAATGAAGGTAAGCGTGCTCAGAGGTGAACCGAGCTCTTCCTGTGAAAAAGTGTAGTTGTGCGACGTCTACTACGTAGCATAAGGATGCAAAAAGCTGGGTGCTGTTAAAAACAAGGTTGCAGAGTTTTTGGTGTTGTGCTTTTTCTAGTTCGTGCGTAAACTTCGTTATCACAAATTAATCAGTTTTTAAAATATTTTGCTGCAGTGAAGTAGTCTGTAATTTCAGGAGGTAGCTCGGTCATTAGCTAACTGTGAATGTCTCGTGTGTTGCAGAGTATTATGCTGTTATGCCTCCCCTGGAGCAGTTCATGGAGGTTCCCAGGGAAGACAGGAGAGAACTGTTCTTTCGGGACATCGAACGTGGCGATATTGTGATTGGGAAGATTACTTCTATTCGTGAATTTGGCTTTTTCATGGTGTTGATTTGTCTGGGAAGTGGTGTCATACGGGAGATCTCGGATTTAGAAATCACTGTAAGACAGCAATGATTAACAGTATTTTACTCTAGAACAGTAGTATTTTTAATGAGTGGCTACATCTTGCGCCTTTTAATGGAATGGCATGGGTAAAGGTAGAACTGAGCTCTGGGACAGGGAGCGATAGTCTGATTTGACAACATGTGATGCTCTGCTGAGTCAGCAAGTACTTCCACCCCTCTTCCCCTCCCCCCCCACTCAAAATGTGTTAACTGTGCATCAAAAAGTTCATCTATTTATGGATGTGTAAATTCTGATTTGCACCAAGCCGTGCTAATTTAATTGTGTTTTTGTTATCTGAGGTTGGCTGTACACTAAAATTAAATTGGTATTCCTCTAGTTTAATCTTGGAGGAAGAAAAAAACTCTTGATTTTGTTGAAATGCTTTGGATCATTTAGCTGTAAAGATTGATAGAAATTGGCTAGTCCTGTTGGCTTCAACAATGTTACTGTATATTTTACTTCCGTGGGATAACTGCTTCTGTTTTTAAAAACTTGTATATGCGTGTATTTTAAGGTGACTTTGCATGTTAAAAGGTTGTTGTGCGGATGAATTCTGAGTGGAGGGGGAAAAAAGGGCAAGTTTTGTAATGCAGCCTATTTGGTTTTATAATTACCTGTGATCTTTATTATAGTTTTACTCTTTTTCATTGCAGGCTCTTTGTCCGTTGAGAGATGTGCCTTCCCATAGCAACCATGGAGATCCTTTATCTTATTATCAGGCTGGAGACATTATTCGAGGCAAGTAGCCACAGAAATTGTTTCAGGAATCTGTTTGTTTCATTTTTGAGAGAATTCTGCCGTTTTGTCTTAATTCTCACTGTTTTTATAGCTGCAGTCAAGGATGTTGATCGTTACCATGAAAAGCTCACGATATCGCTTTACATCTCGGCTCTTCCACCCAATCTTTCTAGTACAAAACTCGGAGTAATTACCTCTGATGAATTTCCATTACATTACAGGTAAGAATTTACTGTTCAGCTGTACTTACTAGGTGTGTTCAGTGTGTCTGAAGAGTGTCTTTGACAGACTGTCCTTTAAATTTTTTGGGGTTGTGTGTGATTTAGTTAGATGGTGACATACTTTGTTCGTTGTTCATCTCTTTAACATATGTGTTTCTGGATATGTTGGATGTGATTTGTTTTTAGAATCTTTCCCAAAAGGTAACAGAAGCAAAAAGCAGAGTGAGGTTATGTCCTCTAAATTTAGAACTTGAGGTATCTGTCGTTGTGAGACTGTTAAGAGAGACTCGCCAAAAATCTATTGACTTGGAAGCCTGAAATGTTAAACTCTAAATGACCCTTAACAAATGGCTGTCTCACAGCTGTCTCTGCAATTTCATAAGACTTTTATGTGCACTAGAGGATAGGTGCTAAAATGAATTCCAAAAAACTCTTAAGCTGTAGGACGAAAAATTTGCTAAATAGTAAGAAAATTTACACAGTGAAAGGGAACAAGATACCATTACATAATTTGCTTGTTTGCTAGTAATAAGCATCAGTACATGCGTACTTGCTCTGAACAGAAGCATCATAAAATTGAATGTACAACAGTAAAATAAGATTGTGTTTGTGTGCATCGGTGCTTTCTTTAAGGCGAAGCATGGAAGTTGCCAATACTTTAGAGACATACGAAGAGGTTTTGCATCGTTCTCCAGGATTTGCTAATCCATCAGTAGTTGAATATTTAGCAGAAAAACTAGGACTAAGTGAATCAAACCCACCATCTTTGATGAGAGGTCTTCAAATGTAAGTGATTTTTACATTGGTTCTATAGCTTTGTGGAGGTTATTCTAATCCACTGAAATAGGCTTGTGATTGGAAGTTTGTGTTCAGCAACTTCCTAGACTGCTGATACTTAAACCTTAGTCATTCTGTTTTGCATGACTGCAACCTACATGTTCTTAAATATTTAAAGCTAACTACTCTAGAGTAAGAAGTTTAAATTTGAAATTCTTTTACTTTGGAAAACCAAGATGCCTTATCCAACAAAGTACATTTGATACTGATTACTTTAGGAAGTTATTACTTAGATCTTGTTAACATCTTTGGATTGAAATGTGAGATGCTTAGGTTCTAATGTGTTTTATGTCACACGTTTATTCATAATGTTTATTTTAGTAATAGATCTGAAGTTTTGGGGAATATAGCTTCAACTTATGTAGCTATTGATAATCTGAGCCCTTAAATATTAGGCTCCCAAGCAGGTGTGAATATGGTATCTTGTTAAATGTACTGCAACCGTATTAGTTCAATTCAGCACCTTAGAATGGGTCAGGAAAAACTGTTTTGGAAATGTAAAAGAATATTCCTGACTGGAGGACAGGAGGGCATTGTACAAATAATATTGCAGCCTATGTTAGATTTCATTACAGCTTTTAAGTTCAGTTTTATCGATTTAGAAGACAACTTGAGTTTTTGTTCATTTGCTCTTTTTTCTTTCTTTTCTTAAAGCAAAAATTTCAATGAAGAAGACTTTGCTCCTGCATTGAGGAAAAGGCAGTCTGCATCTTGGGCCTTGAAATGGTACGTAATACTTCATTTTCTTGTCAGCACTTATTCCAAGATGAGGTTACAGGTTATATTTCTTAAAATAAAATATATTCTGAACCAGTTTTTCCACAGTACGTACACAGTCTGGCTGTAACCAGGCAGACTTGCTTGAAAGTAGCCCTAACTGCCAGGTAGATACACGATAGAGAAGGTTTGCAGATATGCTTGCAAATACATATCAGGTTTAATGAGAGAACTTTCCAGGATACTTACAGTATGCTGGCCAATAGATTACACGAGAGCCACATTTGTGACAATACTGAGGAGACAAAGTGCACAGTTCTCAATTTTACAGTTAGCAATTGAATGATCTAATGTTGCTTGCCATGCCATTTAAGCCTCAGACTGTAGATTTAACAACTGCACCTGCTATCTTTGAAAAGTAAATATACTGATGTGGCTGCATTTGGAACAGCAGCTCTGGGTAGGTGCCGTTGCGTGTAGGCTAAGCAGTGTACTTGGGCATGCTAGAGAGTGGAGGAGATGGGGGTGAGAGAGACTTTTTTTTTTTTTTTTCCTGAAAATGTAAATTGTTTGTAGAAAAAACTTCTCTTTGAATCTACCGGCTCAAAAAAATGGGAGTGAGGCCTCAGAATTTCTGACTTCTGTGCTAGCAAAGCAGCTTTTTTCATGAAACAATAGTGCTTTGTGACTTCAGCTAATTATAGAAAGGCTTTTTTCTAATGTTTAATATTAAACTTAATTATTTTTACCTGAAAAAGGTAAGAAAAAAGCTTGGTCTTTAAGCCAAGAAATGTTTTTTATTGCCTTGAAAAGGGGAGTAGCTATGGAAATGGAGGAAAATCGCTATGTGATGATCATTTTGTACTTGTCCTTGTTTGAAGAAGCATAAGGTTGCCAGAAAACAGTTTTCCCCTTCGCTGCTGGTCTGGGGGCGGTGGATGGAAACAGATATGAGTCTTTTCCCATCTCGACAGCCTCTGCTGTCGCATCCATACAGGTTGAAAAGTGTCCTCATCGTTCTCTTCTGCACATCCTTCCTCAGTTCCCAAAGAGAGAATTTAGTTTCCCTGTGAAAAATTTGTATGGCCGGCTGGGAAAAGAGTAGGATGTAATATAGGCTGATGACAACTATGACACCAATTTTAATGTAGTAAATCAGTTATGTTACTAGAGTTATAAGTAGTAATGTATCTAACAAGTTATTAAATCTGATTTTTTTTTTTTAAATAAAAAATTGAAGTCTCTAGATATTCCTCTTGTATCAGTTGCCTTACAGTAAGTTAATCTTTTGGCAAATGTAGAAGAAAGATTCAGATAATGAATATGAAATATAAAACCTCCAAAATATTTCAGTTTAAGGTGAACTGGCTTCAGTACATACCTCTACCAATCTCATCTCATGTCCTTGGTCTAATAGTGGATTTCGCTCTGTATGTTATTAAAACTGTTCCAGTGTTAGCATGATAGTCGTATATACAATTCTGTGCACAAAAGTGCTTAAATGTTCGTTCTGCAAATGAAAAAAGTGTCATGTAGTAGTACTGTCTGAGGAAGTGCTCTCAGATGCCTTAAACTTTCAGATTAAAGACAGTATGTTGGTGTGCAATGATGTGAATATGGCATTGATATAACGAGCTAAGCTTAAGCACACACAACCATAGTTTCTAAGTTATTAATGGTATGGAATCTGCTTAGGCTAACTGTACACAATATTTTCTAAATATTTTCTTCTCCAGTGTGAAGACCGGAGTTGATTATTTTAAGGTTGGGCGCCACGTGGAAGCCATGAACGAGTACAACAAGGCCCTGGAAATAGATCCACAGAATGTTGAAGCTTTGGTAGCCCGTGGAGCTCTGTAAGTATCCTTGCTTCGTTGGGTTTTTTGCTTTGCGAAAGACTAACTTTGTTTGACTCTGTAACTCTTCTGTTCTTGTAGGTATGCAACAAAAGGAAGTCTAAACAAAGCCATAGATGATTTTGAAATTGCATTAGAAAACTGTCCCACCCACAGAAATGCAAGAAAATACCTCTGTCAGACACTTGTGGAAAGAGGCGGGCAGTAAGTGTTAAACTGTTTTTATGAAGTTGTTAGCAATTTTTCTCATAGTATTTTTATTATATAGTTCTAGTTAGGAGACAGAATGGCATCTTTCCTTCTTGGCTTTTGCCAAAAAAATGAAGTCTGCCTTGGAAATAAAACTGCTTGTGCAGTTGGCTTACACTTTCTCCTCTGTCCCAGTTAAAATCCTTGCAAAACAGTGGAGATTTAATCCTTGATATGCTTTAACTTATAGGATACCAGGCTTATGTACAGTTTTGTGAAATATTTGAATATATTAACAGAGATTATTTTTAGAAAGTATTTGTAACTAAATTGTATTCTGTTACTTTTCTGAAATATTTATGGTAACTACTGTAACAAAAAAATATACTTTTTAACTAATATTCAGGGAACAGATTTCTTTTGAGACCTGCGTTAAGAAGAGATGCAGTATTTTTTGAAACTGGAACTGAAATTCTAAACATGCTTGATGATGATTAGGAGATAATGTAGTGTTGGGAATATTGTTTTATTTCTTTACTGAGGTGGGCTAAGATGATAGATTGGGTCTTGGAGCGATGCAGTGTCATAGTACAAGTAAGAAAGGTAGTCCAAAAAATAATAAAAAAAGTCAGAATAAATTCTGTGGCTTACCTGTATATAAAACTTACAATTTGAATGTTAGGTTGGAAGAGGAGGACAAACTACTAAATGCTGAGAGTTACTATAAAAAAGCCTTAAGTTTGGATGAGACTTTTCAGGAAGCAGAAGAGGCCTTAACGAAACTCCGTAAGCACATGCAGGTGATTCTTTACTTTCTCTTCATTTAATTCTCTCAGTTACAATAAATGACCATAAAAATTATATTAAATCTTTTGAACGGAGAGTAATAAGTTCCTTATTAGTCTTATTCTCTGCTTCCCCTCTCCGCAGTAAATCTTTTATAGTAAGCATTATGGCTGTACCTACCAGAAGTAACGTACCTATTGATGACTTTACTGTTCTGAACAGGATAGTAAAGAAATGCCCAGCAGTGGCAGCAGGGAAAGAACAAAAGCCATTAACCCTATCAGCCAAACCTGGGATGAGAATACTCCACCACACAAGCAAGACTAATAATGTTGAATTAAAATATTTGGTGAATACAAACATGCAAAGTATAAACTCTTAGGCAGGCCAAGTAAACATTGCAAGCCCTGTCAGCAGCAAGATAGTTGTAATTTGGAATAATAAGAAAAAGATACAATAACATCAGCCAAAACTAACTCACAGGAAGATCATGTGAGAGGGAAGATTAATAGCTGATCAGTATTTAAGATTTAAAGGAAAATAGCAGGTGGGAGAGGTGGAGGGTTGGAAGAAGTTCGAGTGTCTTATTTTCCTCTCTGGTGTATGGGTTTGCACTTGTCTATGTACTTTTGAACTAACTGTACTTTTGTGACTGTCACTATGTCTTCACTTCCACACAGCACATTTCCCAAGTGAGCCCTGGTGGGTCGCTATGCTAAACTTTGTTGCCCGTTGCTTTTTTCTTTCATTTATCTCCTTTACTTGTATTGTCTTTCAGAGAGGATCAAAGAGTAAGTTCAAGCACCGAGGCACAGGGTTGTTTTGCTCTATGCTTCTGTGTTTAAGGAAATAAATAGACATAGGTAGATATTAACAGGGCTTAATTGACACTTCTTTAGTTGGTGGAGCCATAATGCTCACAGGTTGTGCTGAAAGAAGGGGGAAGGGGAGATGTATGATAATCCTTAATGAAACTGAATTACACTCCGTATATACAGCACCGTATGCTATTTGAGCACTACCCATATTTGGCAATATAAAGAAGTATGACTGCTTTAGAAAGAAGTTTCAAAGTCTTGGTTAAAATGATGAATATTCTCAGCAAGTAGGAGATACAGTTTACTCTTCTTTAGCATTATTCTGGTAGAATGGTCATTGCAGCAGCTAAAACACACGATCGATGGAACTGTTGTTCATTGCTTTGCATAGCCTTATCTGCGATTAAGGATTTCCTTTATTGTATCTGTTATGACGGTTGCTAAGTATTGAAAACCATAACCAGACTTTCTGCTCACTCTGAATAGAGCTATTCTTTAGGGCTGTAGATCACAGAAGTCTGTGATCTTTAAAGGACTTAAATAGTGTATCTTTAAGGATTATTCATCTGATAATCAGATGCTCTATTGCACTTACATGTATTTTAATATGCACTCCAGTACTTTCAAACTGTTGTGCAAGAATGGCTAAAACATAATTAAAAATGTTTTCCTGTAATACTGATTATGTGTTTTTCTCCAATGCATTTTCTTCTGAATTGGACCGTTGTTGCTGTATCTGACATCTGGTGCTGCTCATCACCCACAAACCTTTGGAACATGATTTCTTATGTAAACCATGCATCAAACTGGTCTGTGAAATTATTACAAAATGGTTTGTATTCAAATGTGGCCAATTTGACTACACTTCAAAATGGGTTCTGCCATGCCTTATTTGTAAACTACAATAATGATGCTTTCCCTCAAAATCCTCTCTCTCTCTTTTTTTTTCTCTCTCTCTCCCTCTCACTTCCCTCCCCCCTCCCCTTCATACTGCTAACATTGATTTTCTTGCATTTGCCATCTATACCTTTTGGGCTGCGTGCTTCATGGTGTGCTGGATCACGGGTACCACTGCAATGGCTGGTCAAATTTATCTTTTAATGGGATAAAAACTGCAATATGGTCCTTAATGTAAACCTGATTATCACAACGGCTAATGCCACACTCCTGAACAATATTAATTCTTGATCTGGGAATCCTGGTAAAACATCTTTGGTGTAATTATACATTTGAATGGGGTTGGGGACATGGGGAAAAATACCTGTGGTAACATTTTTACTTTTAATGTGATTTTTTTTTTTTTTTTGATGTTTGGGTTCAAAAAAGAAATCTTTGGAAATGAGGGAGAAGCAAGCTGCAAAAGAAGAGAGACAGAAAGAAAAGAAAGTAGAAACAAGTGCAGAAAAATTGCGTAAGCTCTTAAAAGAAGAGAAAAGGTAACCTTGTTATATTCAGTATTCTGATTCTTGAGCCTATTGTGCCAGAGCATTAATTTCTTTAATAAGAAAAGAAAACCCACAAACCCACCCCAAACCAGTAAGTATAAGAACTGTTATCTTAAGATAAAGGACCCATTGCAAATGCTGGAGTTTTCTGACAGTTAAAGCACAGATTAAATAGCCAAAGCATGATGCTCAAGCAACACCATTTAATGATTGTCTGCTGTTTTCTTGGCCCTATCCTTTTTACCTAGGTTGGTGACAAAAATAAGCTCTAATATCAGGAATTTACGAAATTCTGCTACTAAATCTGAATTTCTAATTATATTATCTTTACCATAACCATGGAAAAGGTCCTATGGTTTCAAAGAGGAAATGGCAGTAAGTGCAGTTAAGACTGTGAACAATTCATTTCCAAACAGATTGTCTAAGAGTAAGCGAGGTAGAAATGTAAGTTTCTTCTCCAGCATTTTTCCTGGGCAATGTTCTTTAAAGTATATAGCCTCTAGTAGAAAAATATGTGGAAGATAAGTTGACTAAAAATATTTAGGAAGTGCAATGGGATATTAAACTGGGAAAGATTACTTTTATGATAGAAGTGCTCTGTGGATTTAATATGAATTCTCTTTATAAAGAAATGGTATTTGAAATCGTGTCTTGACAGGTCAGGCCCAGTTTCCTTTCGTGTCCAATTTCAGCCAAACTCTGGAGAGTACACTTTTGCCTTGAACATACAATCTTTCCCTGATACTGAAGATTATTTCATAGGTTAATTACATTTTTAGGTTGAAGAAGAAAAGGAAGAGATCAACTTCCTCCTCCTCCTCCTCCTCCTCTTCCTCCTCCTCGTCCTCAAGTGACTCTTCATCAGATGTATCAATTTCTTCTTCCTCCTCTTCTTCTGATCACAAAAAACGCAAGAAAAAGCATCGGAATAAATCCGAGTCTTCCCGCAGCTCCAAAAAGCACTCATCTAGATCTTTGCATTATAAAGATCAGATTAGGAAAGATGAGTGGTATTCGCCTCCAGCTGATACCTCTGCTTCCTTTCTTAACCAAAGGTTTGAAGTGGAAAAACTGCTGGAAAGGCAGGACAGCTTAGTGTATCCAAAAACAGAGGTAAGAGAGAAAGACAGACACTGTTCTCTATCGAGGACTTCAGCTGAGGATGAAGACACTTTTGGAGGTAGGTCTGAAGATTCAAGAGATTCTTATAGTAGCTCCAGAACTCAAGCAAGTAGTAGCAAAATTGAACAATATGGTAAAACGGACAGATTTTTCTCTGGTAGGAGGAGTTCATCAGGTTTGTTTTATAAATCAGATGATAAAACTAAGATGCATTATTTTAGGAAATTAGACAGGGAAGTAGAGGGGAAAAGAGAACAGTTTAAAAGATATGGCTCAGGTCAGGACAGGTACTATGCATCTCCAGGAGGGTCTGACTATTCTGGCAAGTCAGTGGGAAAGTACAAATCATATTCTAGCACTTGTTTACATGAAAGTGATAAAAGTTATGATAGTGGTAGGCATCTATTAAGTCAGCATAAAAATGAAAGGAGAGAGTATAAACATAGAGAAAGAAGTTATGAGGAGACCGAGGAGACGAAGGAGACTAGTACAGCAAAGGAAGTGGACGAGGAAACTACTCTAAATGGTAAAGAACAATCAGAAGGTGGCATTAAAAGAAACCTGCCCCAGAACTTACTTAACATATTCAACCAAATTGCTGAATTTGAGAGGGAAAAAGGAAGTAAGCAGAAGAACCAGTAAAGTACCTAAGAAAATGCTATTATGCTGGATGTAGGTAAAGGAATTATTTTCAGGTATCTGTTAAGGAAAAATATGCCCTTGAAATGCATATGAAAAGTGATAGTAAAGCAGAATCTGTTCTGTTGTGCAGAATGTGTGGCAAATATTCTTTAAGGTAAAGAGATTGCATCTCTTTCTGCCATACAAGGATATGTCATATTAAATATCAGTTGTTATTTAAAATCAAAGTTCCTTGTACTCTTGACCTGGGATGTTCCTGTACAATATTCTTGGTGTGACTGGATGAAATCTTAATCCTTTGATGCCCTTAAACTGTAGTTAGTTGTGTAACTCACATCAAATATGCACTTTAACGACAGGTGATTTTTCTTCTTCCTAGGGTACTATTGACTGTTAACTATTTTTGTATTAAACCTAACCTCCAGCTATTCAAAGGGGATAACTGAATGGAGCTGATGTGCCATCAATGTATATAACTTATTTGATCATTAAATTTTATTAGTTTTGTGTCTTAGTTTTTGTTTTAAAGTCACTGGTATGTTTGACTGATACTGCTGAACTGGTGCATTGGTTGTATATACTGCTTATACTACCTTCTGTAGAGAGACTTCAGAGTGCTTTATAATTTAAGTGAATTCAACCCACCAGTGTCTGTGAGAAGGCAAGTGTATTATGTTCATTAAATGCATCAAATACATTCTTTAAGTAATGTATATAATAAAGTTGAGGTAGAAGCAGAGGGTGCTCTAAAACAGTGCTTATTCTCCTGAAACATTCAAGTGTGGGCCTTTGATCGTTGCTGTTGTTGTGAGGGATCTGTGTTACAGCAGCTTGAAGGCAGTGGTTGCGTTGCTGTAAGTTTTCCCTATTTAGAATGAGCTCTCCAGAGATGACCGGCAGAGCACGCTGAACTGACTGTCTGGCTGGTTATGCAATACTGATTGCACTTCCATCTGCAAGTTTTCAAAGTAATTCCTAACATATAGCCCAGCTGCCAAAAAGGCACTGTGTGATGTTGAATAGGAAAAGTATAATTCTACTGACTTGAATCCTGTACTACCATCTCTCCATTAAGATATGGTCTCCGAGATGAGTATTTGATTTATGGTCCAGAATGATCTTGAAATGAACCATAAGTTTTATTGCCCAGGTTGTTGCAACTGTAACCTAAAATTATTTTCAAGATAAGTGCTCTGAATCACTTTTAAGGAGGGAAGATATTTACATGAAAAGTTCAAATCTTTGTTATGAAGGTTAAGCTTGTCCCTTTTGGACAATATTACTGCCTGTTCTGCAGGTTTTGAAAATATGTAATAGACATAATGTAGTCAGCTTTTCCCTTGAGATAGGAGCAATCATAAGATATCAGTTTACTAAAATTAATTGCTTTAACATAACTATCCTTTTCATTGTAAGAACATGAATTACTGGTTTCTGAAGAGTTTCCCAGATCTTCAGTTCTCCAACAGCGGAACTTGAGAAAGTAATTTAAAAGTTAATTTATTGTGTAAAACATACACTTAATAACATTAATACTATATAATTTATTGCATACTCTGTTAAGAAGTTATATTTCTGGTAGAAATTAGTGCTAAGATGTATTCTAATTGCCATTAGATCTTGCTAAATAAATTAAGGTACAACTTAATCAGTTTAGAAGCTTTAATCAGTATAAGGTCTTTACTATGGCATTCCAAAGATTAAGATTTTTTTCTGGGTGGCTGTGAACCAAGGGCAGCTGCTTCTGCAGAAGTGTTGACAGAAAAGCTCAGATCTATGACTTTAAGTGCTGAAGTCTGACTAGAAGCTGAACTTAAGCTTCTGGAGGATCTGAAAGACAAAAACTTATTCATCAGAATACTGAAATCCCTACATGTAAAGTAGAGCTTCTCCTAAAGGTTGCTTACCATAAAGCCACTTGGCAGCAGTGTTTATTCTAGATAAGTGATAGATTTCTGTAGTAGATCTATGGGAATCTTGTTAGATCATAATTGATTCAACATGTTAAAAGCAATATTTTAAGTAGAATATACTTTGAACAAGGGGAAAAAGATAGCTTATTCTAGGTACTTGGCAGTTATCAAGAAAAGCATATATGTCTAGCTTCCCTATTTAATTAGGAAGGAGAGTGCACATGAGCAGCTACAAGTGCAAAATCTGGCTGGAGCGCACAAACTTGTGTTTTTATAATGGGAAACCACTTTTTAATTAGCACAATTAGAAAAAGTAAATGTATTTATTCTGCAATTACTGTTTTATTTTAAACTGTGATGGATGCTGACGTAAATTGTTATTGTGTGCTAGAAAAATCTAGTAGACTTGACAGAGGGGAACATATAAAGAGACATTTTTCATAGATGGTTCAGTAGGTAGGGACAAGACTCAGGGAATCTGGAAGAATGAGGAATTCTGTTATTTAGGGAATAATTTTACTGGTTTAAGTTTTAAGTTAAAAGAGCATTGCAAGCACTTACCTGCTAGAGGCCAGTGAGCTTTGCGATGATGGTGAACTAGAACTTTGACTACCACCAACAGAGGAAACTGTAGGAAGTTCTAAATTGGACTAGAAAATTAAAAAAACAAATTGTGTTGACCTTAGGATTGTGTAATAGAACTCAGTATATTAGGAAAGTATAAAATTCTTCTTTGTATTTCAAGACATGTTAAAAGCAGATGAATGTTTCTTTCCTATTTTACTGTAAGCAAACTTTATGATAGAATTGAGGAGTTGCCTTTGAAAGACACTCATCAGTAGGTCTGAACTATCAATCAAGATCTTAGCAGCAGTCAACTAGAAAACTCACCTGGTGAAAGTACATTTGAAAGGGTGTAGTTAAATCAGGATTTGCTTCTAGAACATCAGCTAACTGCTTGTCAATGGTTCTGTTGAAGTTTTTCAATTCACGAAGATCAATGTCTCTTTCTTCTTGTGTTTCTGTTTTAGTTTTCTTTACAGACTGAATTTCTCTGGATAGTCTGGAACACTTTTAACATAAATATTTTAAAGTGTGCTATTGTGAAAATGCTATACTTCAGAAACCTACCAAGTATAAATTCTGTAGTTTTAACCATACTGCTGTGTATCACTATAAAGTTAGAAGCTGTCATTACTGATGTACCAACCTGTTTTATAACCCTTTTTAGCTTTGGCTTCTGTTCTTCTATGTCTTTATTCAGCTGCAAAATAATAGCTTGTTTTTCCTTTTTTTGCTCTTGGTAGAGGGCCTCCTGCTTCAGTACCATATCAAGACTTTTTTCCATGTTCTGCAAATTCATATCAAACAGTAGTTTTAGTTTATAAAAGAGTTCTGATATCCCTTCAAATTTTATATCACTTTGTGGTAGGATCTCTTATTGCTGCTACTTGCTTTTAAATGTAGCTCAAGCAGTTAGTATTAATGATTATGCAACTTGGACTTTCCTGACTATCAGACTAATTGCTTAATAGATAAATACCCAGGTAAAGAGACCACTAGGTGATTTACATATATTAAAAAACTGACTTTCAGAGTACTAACAATGAAGTTAGGCACTTCTGAAAGCATATATCTCTATGTGCTGTGTCAGCAACGGATACACATGGTATAGTCCTGAATATTGCAGTGCTTAACTGATCAGTGCAAGCTATCCTTCTAAAAATAAAATATACGTTATTTATTTACATCTCCTGTGGGGAGAGATGGGTACCTTTAGACTTGAGTGAATAAAATGAGCTCCGTAAAAAAAGCAGCAGGAAAGGGTGTATCTTAAAACCTCATTACATCCTAGAACTTATTCCATGATGGAGATGTGTGTCGTTGTTCTTCAGACTCGGATGTAGATTGTTTCTTGAGTAAGGTGCATGTCCTGTGTTTAGAATAGGCAATAGGAATGTTGCCTACTTTTATCTAATAACTGAGGGCTTAGAACAATGACCTGGGATATAACAAGGTGCCTTTTGATTCCTTCTACCTAAGGAAATTTTAACTAAAATGTCCCACCTCAGAGATCAGTGTTGCTCTTTCTTAAGGGCTGTGTGTGTGTGTTGATTGCAAAAGGAGCCAAGAGTAAATACTTGACGTGGGGGCTGAATGCAGATTACGCTTTTCTTGTGTTAGTGCTCAGCCCACTAAATTAGTCAGCTAGCTTTCTCTAGCTGTACTAATACTGTTTCCACAGACTGAAGCATCTTTAACACACATAAAACATTGTCCTAAAAAATCTGGGGACCTAGACACCAGGGGACACTTCTGGGACATGTGAGTTTTAATCCCTGCAATACTAGACACTGTAATACAATATGCTACAGAGGATTACAACTACCTACTCTTTCTTTTTATCAAATGGGTATGTGAAAATTATAAGCACCTTTGTGGCTGGACGCCAGCACAGATCAAAATTTTGTTCATGTGCCCGTGGGATTTTTAACCTTATAGTTGTATGCGACTAAAAAACTTGAAGTTGCATTATGACTCAGAGAATTCAGATTCACAAGTACTCAAATCATTTTGACAGGAGACGTAGAGCCTTCTAAAAATTGTATCCATTGATGCAAAGTATAGGATGTAAAAAGGAATGCGGGAAAAATTTATCACAGAATTTCCTACTCTTTCAATGAGATGGTTTGCGTGGGTTAAGCTATATGTTACAGCCTTGTCTATTCAGCTGGAACTCTTGCTTGTACTTTACCTGGAGATTTTCCTGAAGTTCTTTGATCTGCTTTCGTTTGTATCTGTATTTTTCATCAGCAGCTCTTTTTTCCTCTTCTAGTTTCAATTTTTCATTGTACTCCTCACCTGTGATACCAAACAATGACTCAGTGTAAATGCTGAACAAGCAGCATGTACAACCTAGCTCAAATTTAAGATGTTCAATTTTCATTTTAAAGTAAGTTGCACTTCAACTGCATCAAAGAGTACTAATATACTCTGCATCATTTCTGGCTAAACCAAGGAAAGAAGCATTTTCCAAGGCTTGACTTGACATTCTGCAGCTGTGAATTTATGCTGAATGGCAGTTTTTTGGACAAATCGTGTAGTTTAGTTTGGAATTATTCATTGCTGAACTCAAGATGGTATGTTCAGTTACATTTCTCTTTTTGAGTCATAAAGTCACATCACCCAAATAGGTACAAGAGAAAGAACCTTCTTCATCAGTTTTGTTTTAGCAAGGCACTGATGAAAGCTGCTACGTTAATTACTATTTCTAAGAAGTTTTAGGCCACTTCCATCTAATTACACCATGTGTATTTTCAGCAGACATGTAATTCTGTTATTCAATTTATTAAAATACATATAATGCGAGTACTATATTATAAGCTCCATATATGAAATGTTAAAAAGTAGCCAGAAAGCTTTTTTTTGAAAGAAATCATTGTTTCAGATAATCCCACAGAATAACAGAATTTGGTGTAAAGGTACCTGTAGTGACTACTTTTCCATTGATATCTCTTACAGATACCTTAAGGTGTAGTTTTTTTTTTTTTTTAACTCTATCACTTGTCCCAAATGACTGTGAAAAAGTAACTGGCTTCATGAAAGACAACGATTTAAGAGCCACTGTTTTCAGAGCCAGCAGAGGGCACAAAAGTTAAATGATCAAACTCTTTCTAGAGTTATGTTTATATAATTGCTTGTGCTGATGCTTTTTGTAAGGCTAAACAAAGAAGGTTCCAGTGAAAAAGGAAAGCAAGCACAGAAACACTTAACAAATGCTCAAGATATTTTCCAGAATTCTGTGAAAAGCCCACCCCTTTTAGTTGGCTAGTCACTATTTTAAAAGTTGCTGACACTACATTTTACTCTTAAATAAAACTTCATTTTCCCTGATGACAGGTTGCTTCTTTTTCTCTCTCCTCCTATGTGAAAGTCAGATAATGATAGTGTAGCTAAGGGTTTTGCCTTCGTCACCAAAGCGTTTATACTTAGCTGGCTGTAATTGAGCTAGCACTGGAAGGGGTACAGTTGCTCTGAGTACGGTTTTGTGCCCAAGCTAACTCAGTCTACCAAGCGAAGACTGCCAGTGGCTCAGCTGTTCTTCTTCTGTTGTTTGAATTAGTAGATATGCATGATGGAGCCCTGCAGATAAGGAAGTGCTTTTTGCACTGGGCTGGGTAACGTGCCCAGTTTACCCATTAGAGCTATGTACTTAGCTGGGCACTCCTCTCGTTAATCATTTTTGTCCCCAGTAATGGTCTATATGCTTTGCCTCCTCTTTACTCTTCCTGCTCATGACTTTTCACAATATTTACATAGGCTTAGAGATGTTTACATAAATCAGATGATAGAATGTGAACATTAGTTAATTCTGGCTTACTGCCCTTTTTTCTGTGCTTAGTTATTCTGTTCTGCCTTGCTGAACAAATCATAGCAACGTGTGAATTACTCCCTTTTGCTACTGTCAGTTTAGTCTCTGGCTGATTCATTCATGTCATTGAATTTCCCTAATATATACCAGCTTTATACCATCATCCAGAAGTTGCACAGCAAATAGCAATTTCCATTTTACATACTGGTCTCAGTGACTTCCTTGAAGGAGTTTCGGTAATTGCTGTTGCAGTTATTAAGTACATGCAGAGTGTTTTGCAAAGCTACAATTTCTTTTTCAGCTTTGCAGATCTTTGCATCTAAATCATCACCTTCACGTTGAAGTGTTTCCTTTTCCTGTGCAGCCTGAAAATAAAACAGGTATTTTAGGTGACTGAACAGATAGTAAAAACATTAGGATAATTATAAGGAAAAAAATACCAGCAATATTTAGTAGTTAAAATCCTAGGTAGATATGGGGACTCATCTATGTGGTTAGAACTGGACTGAGATTTCAGCTACTAGGTAACTGGAAAGAGTAGTTATTTACAGCAATTGAAGTTCTTTAAGGTGTTTCATGTGCATTATAATTATCTGCCTCTATACCTAAGCTTACAAAGTCCTGATTAGCAGTACCCATAGTACGTACAAAACACAGTTCTCATGCTTTGTCCTGCTGGCATGAACTGCAGCACATGCCACCCCTGAGTTTCCTTTAACCACAAAGTCCAAGTAAGAGTTGAATTTGTACATTATATAAACCCACCAAGAAAGTATTAAAAGCCCTTCAGTTTTTCTGGGAATTATCCACTTGAAAGGCCTCATTAATCTGATCTGTAAGACTGGTAAGAAACCCAGCCAGCTGGAGAAGGGAAGTATTTTCTATAGCCCTTGTATAAAAGATGTATTTTCTGGATTATGATTAGTTGCCACACCTTAAGAGGGATAAGGACTGCAGTGTGGTGTGCATATACAGCTGTGGGAGCTGGAGGGAAGAGACTAAAACGCGGGAGAGGCAGGAAAGCTGTCACCACCCTAACGCTTCACTGTAGCTAAACATCATCTGCCAGAGGCAACCAAGGACAAGCTACAGGGAAAGGGGGGAGACAGTGGAATATGTATATTAGCAGGGAACCGTTAACTTTTCTTTCCCCTTGAAGTAGTCATCTTTGTGTTTACCCACTGGAATGCAGAGAGGTGAAATTCTATCATCTTGTCAAGGAAAGCAGCGATCGAAGAATTTTCTGTATGCTTTTCAGAGGTAATGTGATGTCTAATAAACTGAATACAACGTCAAGTGGCTACACTGAAGATGTGAGTAATGGAGACAGACTTGCTTTTGCAGATAATGCATACAATGAAGTGCTCTTTTATTTCCTGGTGAAGGTAACTGATTTAGCTTACAACTTCTAAGTATACTTGGACAATCACCTTTTGATGTTATGCACTTTTCATCCTCTTTGCTACAGAGTTGGGGATTAGCAAACGGGTTTCCTTCTTTGAAAGTAAAACGCAAATGCTTTTTTAATGTCAGTAGTACAAAAAAGTGTTACAGTTCCAGATGAATGAGACTTTGGAAGGAATAATAGAAAATGGATGCTGATTTGGATGGAACTTCTGTAGCCCACTGGCTAGCAACTCAGAATAAGTTGTCCTATAGGAAAACCTGCCCAGATGCAACATTGTACTAGGAAAGCTTCCTTCAAAGGCTCTTCTGCTACTCAGAAAATCTAATATTGTGGAAGTACCCCACCACAGTTGTAGAGGTTACACCCACAGTGACCACAAGGGCTATATTGAGGGTCTTTTGCTTGGATCTCATAGTAACAGAAATACCATCATTTAGAAATTTCTCACTTAAAAATGAGAAAAGGATGGACTGTAGAGCCAAGGTGGCTGTTAGAGGCATTTTGATTTAAAAGCAAATCAGACAATTTGTGGATATTCTAGAATCAGGCTATTGCATTATGGATAAAGACTGAATTTTATTTCAATGAAAGGCTGAAGTGTGCATACATGAATGATAAGTTTATGGAGAAAGTTCACATTTTTCAAGGTTTAAAAGCCATATGGTGAAGTAAATACCTCAAAATAACATTCTCTGAAGGCTAGGAGAATTTAAGATTATATCAAACACTGTGATAAACTTGTTTTCACTTGTGGATGGACTACCACTGAGCCAGTAGTACTTTGTGTGACTTTGTAGAAGATTAATGAGCACTGAAGTGTAATTGTTGAGATTTTCAAACTGCACCAAATTAAGTCTCTACTTACATCAGGACTGACCACAGATATTAATTTGAAATCTCTGTACTATTTAAATAACCAACAGTGTCAGATAATGTAAAACAATTAGACTGAAAGTAAATGGTAGATAAGAGGTTGTCTTAGTTATTACTAGAGCCCAGGGAAATCTACAGCTTAATACTCTACTACCTCAATCATCAATCATAATTCTAGTAAAATACCTTAATTACATAGTAGGCCTGAGTTTTCTCCTCTTCTCCTTCAGGTGGCATCATGACAACAGTAAGAATTTCATATCTGCATCTCAGTTTATCGATTTTGTTTAGGCGATCTTGGAATTCAGCACTAATTTATTTTGAGGAAAAATAAATGGGTTGAGAAAATGTTCATTCTGTAGTGTTTTGCGGGCAGTTCTTGCTATATAGCAGCTTAAATTACTGGTTTTCCTCAAGCATTCCCTCCATGTATTAGGAGGCAGGTATGGCAGCAGTTGAGCTGATACTGGTTTTTGTTGCTCCCTCAGCCAGTCATTTGTTTTTCTGGCTATCTACAGTTCTTCTCTCTCAGCTCCAAAATGAGTCAAATTTACTACCGTATTCCAGATCATGGCATCATGGGAGGCTGTGCCACAGTCCTCCCCAGAAAATATTTAAAGGTTTGGCATTTAAATCCTACAGCTGCACAAACTGCCCCCTGCTGTTATTATCTTAATATTGCCACTGCTAGATGAACGTAAGCAACAGTAGGCAACAACCCCAAATCAAATTACATGGAAGTACCAATTAGCTGTGTAATTATCAAAGGAAGAAAACCACACAGTCTGCACCCTCGGTGAGCAGTTAAGCTTTAGTCACACTAAATCACTCTAATTTCCTATTGTGTGGGGTGTGGTTAGCCGAGGAGTGAATAAAAAGCCTGCCAGATTTCAGCAACTCAGCTGCTGAAGCTCTGAATTTTGGCTGGATTTAACCACTCACTACAATGTAGATATTGGGAGTTCAGAGCTAAAGACTGTCACAAATACATTGCATATTACAGAAGGGAAAAGTTGCTTTAAATGTGGCTGCTTTATAAGCCGTTTCCTATATCATAATAGGTGGGCAAGAAGTGAGACAAGTGTGTACTGCAGGAGGCTTAAGAATTTTGTTATAGAGGACAAGTAATGGAGAGCTCATTTATTTAAAAACAAAACAACCCCCCCCCCCAACTTATTAGATTAGCCAAAGAAATTACAGTTTTATCAAGTACTTTTGACTAAACCCTCTTCAAAAGCAACTTTTCAAAGTAGTTTGTCAGAGCTCCAGAAGCGGTTTTCACAGCTCCCGATTATTTGGAAAAATGCAGGGTCGCACATGTGATCTTTACTTTAAAAAGCTCATGTCTGACATTGTAAAGTCAGAGTAGCAGCACATCTGCAGCTGCAGTTTCCTCTCAATACTAGAGAGGATCTTTGCTAGCAGGTTAAACAATGGTCTCCTGTCCACCCACGATACTAGGCGGCAGAGACAGACATCGTCAAAGGCTTAAAACTGCAGGCTTGTTTTCAGAGAAAGGCTAGCAAAAAAGATCCTCATCTGGTTCAGGTATGACTTTGAGCAAGATTTACTTCATCCTCAATTTCTCTGTTGGTGAAATAGAATAAAATGCTTATCTCTCTGTAAGGAAGTACCCGTGTTAGAGGTAGAAGTTTTAAAATAGAAGTTTCAGTTGATCTCAATTGAAGTTTTACTTTTAACATTTTCAGCCATTAACTTAACACAATTTAAGAACAGGGAAAATTACCAGCTATTTTTTTAATTATGCTGAAAAGGGAAAAAAAACTGGAGAATGATTAGTTTGGATTTTTAGGGAAACATCTTTTGGTGTGTTTTAAGTTGTATTGTGGCTCTTGACTTGCTGTGAAGGAAATTTTGAAAATAAAGAATAATTACCTTATGCGTTGCCGTTCCTGATCCACAAGTCTTATCTGTGAATCTATCATTGCCTTATGAATCTTAATTTCTTCAGTTCTTTCTGCTATCGCTGTCTTTAACTTCAATTTTTGTTTTTCCAATGCGAGAACTTTCTCTGCCTTATTAGACAGAGTATCTTGAAGACGTTTCAATTCTAGTTTTAAGAGATTGTCTTCAACCATCATCTCCTAACAAATGTCAAAAAAACTCAAAATAAGAAAGTATCCTTTTTATTAAGATATTTATAAATAAGTTAATAAGTTAATGAAAATATAAAGCATCCATTATCTTACCCTCTGTATATACAACTGTAAGACTCATTCTGCTCTGCATTTAAGAATGTTCTTTTCTCCTTTGCTGACAGTTTACATGGTGAGTGCTATATGGGTAAGTTGCTTCCTGAATGGTTTTCTAGAAATTCTTCAGAACCACTAATTCAGACTGAGTTATGTTTCATTAGACATTTTCGTGTACAACTTTCTTGTAATTTAGCATTATGAATTGTGAGAATATAAAGATGATTTTAAAGAAATGAAGCAGACCTTACAAGGAACTTTCTCAAGCCGTTAATATCTATCTTGAGCTATTACAGCTGTCTTGGAAAATGTTCTAGATTCTGTTTATCTATGAGTCATGTTGTGTTATGACCAAATTTATATATATATCAAAGATCATGAAAAGCAGTCAGTGGTGAACCTCATTAGCATGCAAACACCTTGAATCATTAAAAAAACAAAAACAAAACCTCTTATGGATCCCAAACTCTGTAACTATTTTTCTTCTCTGACTTCTCTTATGCTATCAGCTTTTTTCCTTTGTTCACCTGAATTTCACCGCCTAAAAAAAGTTCCTGGTTAGGGAAAGAGATGGTTCTGAGGAGCAAGTGCAGCAAGGAGGCTGATAGCAAAACTCATCTTGCTTTTATTGGGGTGTTATTCTGTGTTGTCACTGCTAATTAGACCTTGCACGGTTCTGCTATCCTTGAGGAGGAGTAGAGCTTATTACAGGAAAAATGTTCAGTCATTAGAGGTTTTGGGAACATGATTCCATTTCCCTGTTTTCTGATCCTCAAAATATAGGGAGGACTTCTGTTTTATTTTTAATTCCTTAATGAATGGGACAGATCAAAACTGCCTCCTGAAAAATCTCAAAATTTAATAACTAAGTCAAACTAATCAGCATCACAGATTGAGAATGAAAATAATACTGGGTGAAGGCATGATGGCTAGAAGAAGAAACATTTAACTCTGAGCTGTTTAATAGACAGCTGAGGAGGTTTGCAGGTTGGAAGGGAAGAGGAATCATAACATGCTATTTAGTATGGTCAAAATGCTTGAGCAATCAATAAATACTCTATTTTAAAAGCAATGTTCTCAGGAAAAAAAGCACTCACAAGATACTTATTGTGGTATAAGCAATATCTGATTAAATTGGTAACTTCATTCCCAAATGAAATTTGTGCTGCATAGAGGGGAGAATCAACACTTTGCCTAGTAAGATAATAGCCATGAAAGTGACTTCAAATCAGTCTGGGAAGGAAGGCGTGAGCCAGGAAACTGCGGTAGGGTTTCTTATGTTGCTCTGCAGGAGACTGACAACAGCCCTCAGATCAGATCGCTCATGAGGTTGTGCGTTTAAAAAAAAAAACATGCCCTGTGTTAGTAAAGTTGGAAAATAATACTGTACCTGCTTAATAGCTTTGGCTTTTTTTAACTCCTGATCTGATTTCTCATTGAAAAGATTTAGTTCATTTATCTTGACCATCACACCACTTGTTTCTTCTCCTGTCTTATCCATTGCTCTCTTGATGAAATGGACATCACTCTGTTTCCAAATAAGTTATATTTAATTCATTTCAGTGAATGCAAATTACACCAAAACCTACCAGTTAATTTTAAATGAAATATTTTTAAGTCTTGGAATCAGGCAGGGACCATCATCGTTTTGTGTCCATATGCTGCTGTGTGGACAGTGCCTTGTGCATTGCAGTCCTGATGCAGGCTGCTGTTGCAACATTAATGACACACATTGCTTGTTTTATTTGGAGTATAATAATTATTTATATGATATAGATCTTTTGACTAATAATCCTAATATGATCATGTATTCTGGTCTCGATTTAAAAGAAAGCCCTCACCCATCTGACCCTGGCTTTTAGATTCTTAGTTCATCTGCATAAAACTATCTGACTTTGATAAGACTCCAGAGTATTAATAAATTCCTGGAGATCTCTTCTAATGTTTGGTTATACACACTGCTCAAGTTTTGCATCTCTTCAAAACTGAACTTTGTGGACACCAGTTTCCAGACATCAAATCTTGTTGTGGCATTGATTTCTAGGTAAGGGGCCTGCCTATAAGCAGTTTCTTTCCCTCACTAAATTGATCTGTTTTTTTCTTAACTTTTGCTGTGAGAAGCCAGTCATGACTATTTTATTAAAAACCTGACTTTCCTTATGTAAAGAAGAAATCTGTATGGTTTCTCTTTAAAAGGGTTTTCAAAACATGGGCTAAAATGTAGCTGGCTGATAAATACAGTTGCTTCATATGCATTACAATAAGAAACTAAGTTGGCTACAGAATAACTGATTGGTTCACCTCTGCAAGAAAGTAACTGCAGTTGTAGAGGAATAATGATGGATACTGGGGAGTGGAGAATTGGAGAGCAAGCATATATGTGCAAAATCCTCCCATGGGGACTACATTAAAGACAAAAATATTTCCAAAATATGTGTCAACAGAAGGATCAGCTAACTCAAATACTGTCCCTTCAATTTAGTAATGTTCTAAATGCAAATGTACCTATTTTATGAAAAATATACAAAAGCAAGTAGTGTCACAGAATAACATTCTCTAATTCTCAGTCATTCTAAAGATAAATTCAGACATTTGCAAGCAGTCAGTCATATCTTGAAATGAAAGTTAAGCTTGTCTTCCCAATATTTCAACACTTGTCTTCATGCTAATGCATCTCAGTTGTACAGTAATGATGTACTTTCTGGAAGGTGCAGGGAAAGTGTGAGATATGAAGTTTTCTGTATGGCTTACATATATTTAAACCTAGTACCAAGTTATTAATAAGAAATTTACTTAATTCATTGAGGTCTTTAGAACTTGCACAGAAAACCTGATGTTCTAGGAAGTTACCTGAAGTTTCTTGTGTTGTGCATGTAAAACATTATATGTATTTTTCTTTTCTTCTAAGGATTTCTTAAGTTCAGCAACTTTTGCTTCCAGAACTTGTTTTTCGTCTGCATTAACCTCTCCTTCTAACCGTGACAGCCGTCTCTCTACTTGTTGAATATAAAAATCCTGTTAAAAAAATTTAAAAGAATAAATTAATAGAGTCTGAGATAAGCAATTATAGCCTTTCCATAAAGCTAAAACATGAGATATAAGCTTGGAACTAGATGATGGCTTTAGGACAGTCACCTAATTAAGCTATTGTTTTATAATAATCTATGGCTTATAAACCTCATTAATGTGAAACAGTAGCAAAAATGTTCTTAGATGACTGATGTGCCATGATGGTTCAGAAGTAATCTTCTAGAAGAGTAACAAAGCATACCCAGCAAAGTCTGCTGTAGGGAGGCTTGCAGGCGAGTTGCCATCTTGCTATTACCAGTGGATGTTGATGTAAAAGGGCAAATTTTCAAAGTGGTGCATAGGAAATATTTACTAATTGGATTTTCTGCATAACAGGATTTTGGCATGTGTTTCCTGTATTGCTCTAACAATTTACCGTGAGGTGTCTGTGGTTCAGAGGGATTAAAGTAGAGAATTTATTTGAGAAATTAGTGGGAAAAGGAGAAGATCCAAAAATAGTGAAATACACATGCATACAACATAGGTGATATAGAGCAACTTTCAGTTACTTCAGTTTTATTCACACATCTAGAGACAGAAACACAGACTTCAAATTAATACTGCACAGAATTTCTGAAAGAGTAACACATTGGTAAAGATTACAGAACTCAAGCTATTTACTCTCACTAGCTCCAAGGAATGATGACAAAGTGAGGGCTTGTTAACATTTTACCTGGTTATACATTATTTCCTGTTGTCTTAATGCATCCGCATCAAGTTTACGAAGATGACTGTTAAGATTTTTAAGTGATGTTCGACTTCCCTCAATTTCTGCCACAACACACTTCTCCTTATCCTTCTGCACCTTTAACTCTTGAGTTTTCTTGAAATGTAGGTCTTTCAAATGGTTCATTTCTGTTTCTTTTTCCTGATGACAAATTAATGATTGAGTATATAAGTAAGTTCTGAGGAATGATTTGCCTTCATTAATCATATATAGGGAGATTAAAAAAAACCCCCACACTAATAGGAATGTGGAATTTCATAGATCTTCAAAATGGTTGGTTGGAAAAGTCTGACAAAGTTATTTGGGGGGGGGAGGGGTGTTTGTTTTTGGGTTTTTTTTTTTTTACTTGGATCGTACCCTGCTATTACATGACTTTTTATCATTCAAGGAATACTGCTACTTCTACCCTTTCAGAAAACTAAATTCCTGGCCTCCTTTAAAAACAAACAAGCCAACCAACCTCCTTCTGTCTTCTAGTATATTTAAGCAGGGAAATCCCATTTAATTTCTTCTGAATGACTAATACAAAGCTTTCCAATGGTTTATTAAAACTTGTAATTCTCTCTGTGTGTGTGTATACACCTATATGTATTATTTTCAAGTGGTAATAATTTTGTTTGAAAAAGTATTTACATGCCTTAATCTTTTCCTTCAATTCTCAGACTTAAGTTGAGATAACACCTAAATCAGTACAGAAAATTAGGTTTTAATAGTGTCTATGACAGTAAGGCAATGCTGAACATTGCAGGTAACCTGAAGCGTAATGAAAACAAAAATTGAGATTATTCTTTTTATAACCTTAACAAGGAAAACTGCTCCCTTCTCTCCCTCCCTCCTTCCTCCTACGATCCAAATGACGAGAGACCCTCCGAAGCTGAGGCAGTTCAGCACGCTAGCTTTGTGCAAGGTACAACACTAGAAATGAGTGATGCGGCGTCACATTCTACTAGACCCTTTGACAATCCCAGCCTGAAAGACTTATTTACATTCAGCACAAGTCTGGTACAGAGCGTGAATATGCACTGCTGAGTTAACATAGCAAAATGCCTTAGAGTTCACTCTTCAACATGAATAAAAATGTGCTCGTTCTTCCTTTTAGAAGTATACAGATGAGGTAATTCCTTTGTTCTTCAAGAGTTCATATTCAAATTCCCCCAGATTTTTTTTTTCTTTTTATTTGAGCTTGCTGTAAGTGCAAGGCAAAATCCAAAACTCAGGAAGTAAAAAAGCAGATATAGGCTTAATATGAAATAAGCCAGTTGCATTTTTGCACTGATTTCAGTGGTGTTTGGATCATGCCTGGACAGAGGCATTTAATTTCAGAAGTAAACTATTTTAATTTCCTGTCTACCCATATGTCCAATTTTGAGCTATATTTCTGAAGGTAATGACTATAATGATAAATTCATTTATTAGAATTGGATCAAAATTTGACCTTCATTTAGTAATCTCACTTGCATATTTAAATGCATTTATTTAACCAAAATTGTTTCTTTTCCTTTAAGTGAGGTTGTCAATATAAAGAGATGTTAAATAAGCTTCACTGTGCAATAGTGCTCTACCACAGATTTAAGAGGGAGAAGTATCAGAGGACTAAAGCAAAAAATGGTGAGATTTCATCCAAATTGTTCCTGTAAATATCTCTTCACAGTAAATTAATAGATGCAGCAAATAAACGTGTCTAATGTTGATGGAAAGCATGCTTCTGACTAATACATTACAGACAGTGTTCAAGAACAGTTCATCCTAATTAAAATATTACCCTAAAGCTCTAGAGCTGCCTAGCTCAATGTCATCTTAGGTTATCCGCCACAGATGCAAGTAAAGAAACTCTGCTAATGGTTTAGCCACCCTGGTAAAAGTCTTAAGGGGAAGCAAATAAGGTTTTCAGTTTAATGAAGTGTTATATCATTCTAGCTTGTTTTTAAATTCTCTGAAAAAACAGAATATTTAGAGTAAGGCCTATAATTTAAGAAACTCTCTGCATAGTTAATGTATGTAAGATTAGTAAGTTTGAAAAATAAGACTCAGAATCCACTACAAGGGATTGTTTCACGTAGACGCTGCAGGAAACAATACAAAAAGGAAAACATGAGAGTACAATGGTGTGCTGTAGATACAGTTTTGTTGTCACTTGCGGAAGAACACCTGCTCTGTCGCATTCATGTAACCTGGTCATCTTACAGAAGAGAAAGCTTCAACATACCCAATAGCCAATCATCCAGCAAAATGCAAGATTTATATCAAATCAGTCAGAAGCTAAATAGTAAAATACTCTAAAAGAATTAGTAGCAAATTGGGAAAGAGTAGAGTTATGATCAGACATATTACAAGAAAAATAGACACATTTTACAGATTGTACATGCTACTTCCCAAATCAAAATCTTCATCCATCATGAAAATGGAATCTAGGTTAGCCAGTAATTATTTAGTAGTCCACAACATTAGAAAACAAGTTAGATTTATCAGAGTATCATGCAGTAGAATTAAAAAAATAAAACGGACACTGGACTAGCTAAATCTGATTTAAAACATTGCAGAAAGTTTTTAATCCAGATTTGCCAAAATCATAACTCTGCAGGATTCAAAATTTTGGTGGTGGTTTACTAAAACCAAGAAGTGTTCAGCAGAAACATTACTGAGAAGTCATCCTGACAAGTTTCTCACTCCTTAGCAACCTTCTTGTTAGCAAACTGATAGCTTAGAAGTTCAAGGCCCCTGGCTCCTCAGCATCCCATAAAGCAGAGTGTTTGGAGACAGGAAAGCTTGACAGAGCTAAGCAGAATACAAGAGAAAATGTTTTTCAGTATCGTTACAAAGCAGCAGAAGAACATTACCTCATCTAAGTTTGCCACATTTCAGTAAAAATCTTTATTTTAATCAAACCAAGAAGCTGCAAGTAACTGATGGTGCAGATGTAAATGTTCTGTTCAGTACGAATATGCAGTCTGAATACTGGTTTTATATATGATATGTAAAAGACGATTCTATAATCCTTCCCACACTATTATGTTTATCCTGTGTTAATACATGGGGACACATTTTCTAAATTACTAGGACCGCTTATTTTTCTCCAGAGTTTTCCCAACACAGATATTGACCCATCTATATCCTGATTACTTCACTGTTTGAGATGAAGTAGCTACTTGTCTTATTAATATCTACATTCCATTCTAATCCATAAATAAGCATTTGTTCTATATAGAACTTGCAAAGTTCAAATGAATCCTCATTTGCAGAAACTATTTAAAACATCTTACCTTGACAATTTTCTCTTCTTCCTTTAGTATTTCTTCCATCCCCAAAGCTTTCTCTTCTGAAGTTAGTGTTTTCTCAGTCACAAGCTTCAGTTTATTGGAAAGACTTGCATTTTGTTCTTTAAGAGAGGTTAATCTAAACAAATTACATGATGTATCAAGTTAAACTAAAGGTTGCATATACAAGACTGCTAAAACTAAGCAGCCTATCTTACTGAGCAGTTGCATAATAAAGCAGGCTAAACTTGATTATATGATAACCAAGGACTTATTCAGATTTTACATCTGCTTTAAAAACAAAGACTACCAGGAGTATTTCCAAGCTGCACAGTGCCAGAAACTATACAGGATGTGAAACAACCAGAAAATTGGATGCTTTAATAAACAACATTATTTAAAGTTCTTTGCTCAATCAAGGATCCGATTACATCACTAACTCTTACAAACTATGTTTCTAAAAGTCTGTTTCTTACCTGGATTTTTTTTTCTGAATTTCTTTCTTCAGATTGGCTACTTGTACTCTCGAAGACTCTAGATCAGAAGTAGTTCTTGCCACAGTGCATTTCAAAGTGTTCAGCTAATAAATTAAATAAGAGTTTGATTGCTCCATTTTGTACTTTGTACATGTTAGGCCCCTTAAAATTGTAACTGTTCTCTATTTATTGAAATTTATTCCATTTCTTTTAACAGTTTTCTAAATGAAAAGTGCTGCAAATTCTGAGCTGGTGTAAATCAGCACAGCTAGTAGAGTCAGTAAACTAATTCATATCATCTGACTACTAGGCCAAAAATACTTAGTTATGAAGGTTACAGGATGAATTATGAAGGATGAAGTAGCTGTAGGCTGCAACCCTTGTCCAACAGCATCTGTATGAGTGGAACCAGGCTTTTATAGAGCGTATCTGATTTTGATGAGGTTCTTTGTAACCATGGATACCCTTATATATCTAATTACTATTTCTAGTCCAGACTTCCTTGAGTATGTAGAATTATTTTGATTAAGATACAGGAAAGCTGTTCAGAACAAAAATAAGCAGACATCTAATTTGGTAAATAATACATGACAACATAAATGGGATAGGAATACTTGTACTTTAGAAGTAGCTTGTTAGTCTTCACAGTATCACTTAACAGTGTAAGTGTCTTCACTTTCACAGATGAAGAAACCTCATAACCTGTTCAAAAGTATATAGCAGGTTTCTCAATGTGTCAGAGTGAACTGCAAGTCTCAGATTCTTTCTGTTTCTCAGTTACATCCCACAGAGGCTCTGACACCCAACAGTGGGAGACTATTCTTATTAACACATTACGAAACAGTAATTGTGAACATCTTGAAGGACCTCACAGCTCAGAGAGAAAAAGCTGCCAATTCTGTGACCCCTTAAGTTTGCATGAAGTATAGGGTAATCTAGCAGTCTACAGCTTGTGAGCTGCCTGAGGAATCTGGCCCCCAAAGCCACCGCCATTTTCCCCCAGACTGGAACTTCTGACTGAGGGGGATTTTTTGGGTCATGTAGAATATGGGTATTTTAATTAGGATATCAGTTTATGAACCAGTTACTACAGACAAGTTATCCAAATTTAATGCCACAATAGATGCACAGAGATATTTTTGAATCACTGAGCTTGCCGAGAGCCCAGACAGTGTTACTGTTTTCCTGTTAACAGAAAAGTAATACTAGTGTATGTCCCTTCTTAGCAGACTCAGGAGACTTAAATTATCTCTGAGAACTACTTATACAAGCATTTAAGAAATGTAGCAATTCAGCTCATTCCTAATGCTAAGTACAGATTAAATATAATAACTAACAGAATCAAGCACAGCTTGTTCATTAGGACAGCCCTCTCATACTGCCTCTTGATTAGAAAGCTATGTATGTGAAAAATAATTTTCTTTCCAGTAATTTTAACATAACTACAAGGACTATCAACACTTAGAGCACAGGATAACAATTGCTCGGAATCCGGAAGAGATTTCTCCGATCTTTATACAATACTGCAGTCTCCATATGCTAACAGCGAGACACACCTTCTGAAGCATCTAATAGTGTTACACAATTCAAGAGAAAATTCATCCATCTTATGCCAACACAACAGAGAATACAAGGTAATCGCAGTGGCTGTGCTTTTGCTCTTCTGCAGCCCTATCAGTGAAGGGACTAAGTTCAGGATTCAGATTCCAATAATCAAGAGCAGACTGGGAGGAACAGACTTGTTGTTATATAATTAGGAGCGTAGTATAAAAACAGAGAAGAGTAGTTTTTATTCCTGTGTTTCCTTTATCTAGTTAGAAGTTAAAGATTTTTTCAGTCTGTTTTTTCTAAACTATTTGGTCATCATTACCTCATCCTGCAGCTGAACTCTGTAAGTATCCTGGGTTTGATACTCGTTTCGGAGGCTAGTAGCTTCCCGCTCAGCAGAAGAGATTGTCTTTTCATATTCCACATTATTAACAGTTTCATTTATCAAAAAGGAAGTCTTCTCTTTGAGCACAACTTCTTTTTCTCGCATCTCCTGTTTTATCTCTGTTATTAACTAGCAGAATAGAAATATTTTAGACTTGCTTGAAATAGTTAAGATGCTTTGCATTAATAAAGGGTACAACCAGAAGATAGATTGCTGTTAAGACTTCTCTTTGCACGAGACAGCCTAGTTGTCACACCATTCTTAAATTACTTTATTCCACTGGTATATCATAACACGCAATATATTGTAATACTGCAAATGTTTTGGATTGGCCAGTTCCAAAATATTATTCCAAAATTTTTTTTTTATTAAAACATGATCTCATACACCTCCATGAAATAAAAATAATTTTGATTGATTACCTAAAAAAAAAACCCACTATGTGAATGAAACTTTAGATGGACCTGAAATGGTAGAAAAACAAGAGTGAAATTACAATGGGATGCTTACCTAAGCAGACATATTTATAGCTGTTCAGCGGAAATTGTGTATTCTTAAAGGTTAAGTAAAAGATCAGTTACTGGGAAAATTATACCATAGCTCTAACATGAAACAAAATATATTTACAAAAGCATCAATAAGACTACTCTTTGGACTACTAATGTCTGGCAGGTTGGCCAGAATTTTTTTTTGATCTGTTACAGGAATCTCATAACCTGAGATACCATAAAATACAACATATTGCAGCTAAATTAGACCATTCTATTCTCTATTCAGTAGTATTCCTCCTGGCATGTTATTTTCTATTAATTTTTTAAGTGTTTGTTACATCTTAAGCCTGTTCAAACCATATTTCTATTCAGGGTATGCCTAATACCCATATGGACAACATCCAAAAAAGTTCTAATCTTTCAGCAGGAAAATATCATACTAGCAGAGTGAAGATTCTTCTTGTAGATGCATTTATGCTCCCCCCACCCCCCCTTCAAAAAAGGCATTGTTTGGAATCCACATTTATAATATTTCTGTGCATGCTGATCAATATAGCATTTTCTGTTGCATCTGTTTTGGTGCCCTCCAAAACTTTCTGAGGAGTTCATACCTCTCCTGACAAAGTCAGGATAAAATATACTTTTTTTGTTCTTCTTTCCACTTTAACATCTGTGCTTAAGACAGTGAGAAAAAAAGATGAAGAATGTATCTTTTAGAAATTAATACTAACCTGTAATACCCAACAGGGTCTTTTTTGATTTGAAGAGTGCTGTTGCTTCTCTGGATTTGCAGGACATACTTAGAGACTAATTTTAAATTTTAATATGATTATTTATCATAATTCTGACATAAATGTTAGTCATGCATTTGTTCATGGAGGTAGAAATTTTAATTCCTCCCAGTTCTAAATGTTCACTATTTTATTTTGTATTTTGTATCACAGTTCAGACTCAATTCCCTCATTGCAATTTATTTGTCCTTATGTTCTAAGAAACAACACTCCATCTTGTTGCTTCTTAGATCAGACAGAAAAAGCAGTACTAAAACTGGCACGCTTTGCATCTTCCAGTGACCCTGAGAGTGAAAATTAAACCTTATATAGTATCAAGCAGAGCACCATTACTTGCACTGAGAGATACTTCTTTCATAATAAAGGTAATCTCTGACAATAAAATTCATCAAAACAGTGCACTGTTTTTGCATACCTTTCTGTAATACCTAAACTCTGAAACAGCTTAATAAAATTCACAGGTCACCACAAGAAGAACGCTGTACATGTAAAAGACTCCGTTGTTCTACATCGAGAGTGGCAAAATTCCAACCAATTTTACAGATATAAAAGTAGGCCCAATATATAGATCAGTCACAACAGAGTTTTACCATAGTACAATGATCAATCTGTTGATCTCTTCTTTGCATCTGTTCTATGGCATTCTCCCACTGCCTGATGACTTCTTGCCTTTCCTGATGAACCCTGCGAAAATCTTCAGCTGTCTTGTCAAGCTCTATCTGTTTAAAAGGAAGGACCGCTATGATTTCTGATTTAAGAAAAAAATCATAGCAATAAATCTTCAAGAACTTTAAGCACCAACCTGAGCTGTTATGGTTTCTGTAAGCTCATTATCAAGAGCTCTGTGTTTCTGATTTGCTTGCACCGTCAGCTTTTCTACTTGGAGCGTTAGTGCCTGAAATGAAATGATACAAAAGGATAATGTATTTAATAATGAATAAGTAATGTCTTATACATTTTTAAAGTTCTGCTACAATTAAGGGTGGAAAAGAACCATTATGAAATCTGAACTTGTGACTGGAGTGTCTGTTTATACTGTCTTTTATTACTCTAGACAGTTTTACTCAAAAAGCCTTACTTTATCCTCAGTAATATTAATAAATTCGGTTCTAATAGGAAAAATCTATGTTACCTATACATATCCGACATGCATTTTTTAAACAAACTCCACACTTAATTCAGTGTTTACTGTGTTAAGCTGTGTTTACAACCGGTGGCACAGTTTTCTAATGACCACTAGAAATTACTATTATTTTTACACTTTCTTATCTAGTTAAAAATAAAACTTAAATTTTACCCAGAAGAACAAAGAAATTAATGCCTTTCACCCTTGTAAAACCTAATCTCTCTGACCTTTAAAATGAGCCTTATACGGAATTCCACTGTTGTGCTAAGTGGAGACCATCATATTTTAGAAGTGCTGTTGTACAAAATCTTGTCTCAGTCTTATTTGACTTGACAGTATAACAAAGTCTTTAGATGCTAAAAATAGCAATTTTGTAGAAACAAAAACAGAGACCTATCAGATCTACTTACTCCTAGTTTCCCTTCATCTTGGTGTGCATACTTCTGGATTGTGACAGCATCATTATCTTTGCGATTTAATTCCTCTATCCAACTTGCCAAAACTTCCTCATCACAGTTCATCTGTTGTCTTAAGTCTTCCAGCTTCTTAGTGGTTTTGTTTATATCATTCTAATAAAATTTGAGATTAAAGGGTTAATGTTAAATGTCTAAAAAATTCTGTGAATATTAATTGAAACAACCAGTTCAAGCTTCTGTAAGAACTTAAGTTTACAGAGATCTTATTGTCAACAGAGTTGATAAGTTATGCTTTCTTTTTTTATTCAGTAAGTTACCACAGATCAAAAGTGCAAATTATTTTAAACAGAAAAGTCAACCTCTGGCAAGATATACCTTTTTATTAATATGTGCAATATTCATTCCACATAAGAAACTGATCTGAGGCATCATACAGTAAAGTTTCTCCCTCAGACACTAAGGCCCAATTTTAACATCCTTATCCCGTAAATCACTTTACACATGGTCTCACATGACTGTAAAGAGACTTCCTGATATGAATATGATAGAATCTGGATCCAGCTGAATAGCAAGGCCATCTTGATCCTGCTTACCTTTTGAGAGACTGGAGGCTGTCAACAGACTTAATGAGAAAAAAGAGAGCATGAAGAATAAACAACACAATTTAAATGATTCAAAGAAAGAAAAAAAAGACAGTTCTGTAAAATAGGTAAGAACTGTAATTAGGTAACATTACCTAATAACCTACGTTTTTAATTCTTGAAAATATGCAACAAGCTTTTCATGGAGGAAAAAAGATTTGCTGCCAGCAATTTAATTTTTAAAGTATAAAAAAAATACCTGCAAGAATTAACAAGATGGTGATATGGAAATGTGGCTGGGCATCTGGCATTAAGAATATCTCTGTTGATACCCCACCTTCATAGCTTTGAGCGTGATTCTTACCAGTATTCATCATGCTCAGTTCCTGAGTTCTTGATTGTGATAACTGTCTTGAAAGACTGAAGTCTTTCAATACCTAGTTAATTGCTAAGTCTTGTCCAGTCTATGCAAGGAGTTCCTCAATGTCATTCTATGCACACAGTGAAAAGTATATCTAGATCACTTTTAGTTTGTAAGTTTTACTTACACTTACAAAAGTCAAAAAGTTATTTGTAAGTGAGCACAAAAGAAATTCATAAAATTTAATTGCAATACGGAAGTTCTCTTAAAAATTTTTAAATCTTACTTCTTGACTGTTTTTCTTTTCTCTTAAGGAAACTATCTCATCTTCCAGTCGTTTAATCTCACTTTTGAGACGTCCACATTCTCTCTCAGCAAGGGCTTTAAAGTGTTGTTCGGTTTCAATTTCACTCTCTCTGGCTTTGTAAAGAGACTAGAGAATAATACAATTCAGCATTTTACAATGAATAACAGACCTTTATCACCAGAAAAGCATTTTATATGCAACCGAATCAGAACTCAGAAATGGCCTGATTTTGATTTAAATACAGAAATTTTCAGAGTAACTTAGTGTTCAGATTTCAGTATCTCACATACTGTAATATACCCACTGCACTGCATCGGATACTCACAGATCAACCATTTATATCTTAATTACCCAATTGGAAAATATTTCAGAATCTTAATCTCTTAAAATCAAAATCTTAGTCTTTTAATCATGGATGGCTTTCTGTCAGATTCGGGAGGCACATCAAGAGAAATAATTTTATTGTTTTGAGCTGTGCACCAGGCTGGCCTATGGCAGCATCTCTATATCATCTTATCTTCCTGACAAAAGTGATTTGATAGATCTTTTTCTATATAATAATTAATCTGTTACTTACTAGAAGCTTCTCTTAAATAAAGAATAGTTCATGCTGCTTCTTTCTTCATGTGCAAACTAAAACTTGAATCTAGCATGGTAAAACTGTAGAGGCTGTTCAGTTGCAGGGAAGTTTCTTAAGGCTTTTTCACATAGAATATTCTACCTGAAATGTATGCAGCTTTGACTTGGCAGTTGTTGAAAATCTAAGCTACCCATTCCAGTCAGTAAACTCAGAATCTAAGTGCAGGTGTCTGACACCTTAATCATCTCTTTTCCTTTTTCAAGTCCAAAAATTAACTCTTCATTTTCTCTTTTCTTGACCAAATTTTTCTTATCATCTATGAAAGTGCTCATTTATAAAGAATTCTTGGATGGGCTTTTTTAATAACCAAATAATATCACCAAGACACATGATTTCACTTCTGTTTCCTGTGAAAGTCCTAGAAGATAGGCCTGAGAAATCTCTAACAAAAGTGACAAAACACATAGGGATGCAAGCCACAGAAAAATCTTCACATTACAAATCTGTCTGATAAAATGGACACACTAGACAAGCAGTTTACCTGAGTGAAGCTGAATTCTTGTCTTACGTTTTTTAAATGAGATGTCATTGCTTCTATACGCTCTTCAAAGTCAGTCAGTTGATTTTGTAGGTTTACTTTTTCTTTTTGCATCTCCTGCAGCTATTTTAAAGTCACAATTGTCAATTAACTATTTTAGTTGGGCATTTGTTACCTGCAGCTACTTAAAAATACAATTGCAATTTTAAATCACAAAAGCAATTGAAAATACGCACTGCATATTCCTCCACAGAAATGGGGGAAAAAGAGATTTGAGATTAAACATTAGTGGCAAAAGTACTTTTGCTTGTAAAGGTGACCAGAATTGTCATGGACTTATCTTGCTGGGCAGGCCTTCACCCAGCATCCAGGTGCACCCCCCCCCCCCCAAAGC
>NW_020447197.1:833022-896057 GCF_003343035.1 Apteryx rowi | reverse complement strand
CTCCTTGGGGAGAGGAGGGGGATCGTCGCGCTTCTGAGCGGCTCCTCGTGGTCGGCGCGGCGCTGCGGGGCTCGGCGGCGCCCTCGCCTCGGGAGCGCGGTGCCCGCGGGGTCCCCCGCTCCTCCTGCGAGCGGGGTGAGCCTTAAAGCAGGCCGCGTGAGGCAGCAGCGCGGAGCTAAGCCTCGGAGGTCAAATGCCGGGCATCGAATCGTTCGCCGGACTCCCAAACCTGCCGTTCCCCAACGAGAGCCTTTAAATTGCAGCAGATTTCGGGTTCGCTCGCGTCCTTCTTTCCTGACTCGCCCTCCCGATTCCTGCCTCTGCGACAGCTCAGCGACCGACTTTTTCTTGAGCAGAGGGGCCGCAGGGGATCTCACCGCGTGCCTGGCGGAGAGCCGAGCTACTCCCTGAACCCGTAGGCTTGTCTGATTGCTGATAATGTGCAATAACTGCAGTCACCCATTTGCCTGCCCCTTGCACAGCAATTCATTCTTCTACCAAGTCCCAGATCAGTCCTGTTCCCCCTAAAAGCACATCAAATCTCTGCCTCTCCGTCAAGATCCATGTGACTTGTCCTCTTGCTATGCCTCGCGTCTCCCCTCTCTCCTTCCTGTGAGCCTTTATTCCTGCTCTTCCAGACTACGAGGAGACACCTGCAGTCGCGGCTCCTCGTTACCCCAGGGCTCAAGGCAGCACCTGAGCCACGGAGCAAGTGTGCACCGCCTCCTAAGCACTTGCATCAACTTGCGAGTAGGGCTGTTAGTAGCAGGATCACTGGCGTTGTCTACATTTTTTCAGGTAATGACCTTGTCTGCAATTGTTTGCAACTCATCTGCACTTGCACTGTTCAGACTGAAATCCTGTCTTGGGCTGATGTGCTGCTCCCAGCTCTTCAGACTCCCACCCGATTCCCTGCTTTCTGCCAGAACGTGAACCTGTGTCACAACTGCGCAGAATCAGCGATCAAACCAAGTATGGGAGAGCTCACCTGTTGCTGATGAGGCCTAACAGCAGATTTCTAGGAACGCGCAGAGTTCATGCCCAGTTTTTGAACAGACCTCTATCGGATCTTCCAAAATCAGCAGGTAGGTTCCTTAAGCCAGAAATTGCATTTGGCTGTTGGCTATTACATTTTCTTGAACCCATTTATACTCCTGGCTTGCAAATCATCCTGTGCTAATGAATTCCATCATTCAGGAATGATGAAAGGGAGAACAGTGTGCTCAGGAAACAGTCACTCGCAGAGGGTTTCTCTAGTGAGACTATGGGCTTGAAATGGCTGATCAGCTAAATTTCTTTCCCCATCAGCCCAAAGTCCGTTCTCAAAAGTGAGAAAGGAGGGGATAAGGAAGAAGTATCTGCTTAGACTCCAGCATGAAGAAGGATAGCTTCATGCTCTCAGGAAAGTGCATCCTGAAAAGGCTGAATGAATATTGCCAGGCCTTTAAAGGGATGACAGATGAAAAGACAAGGAATGAGTCAAAGCATAATCAAAATTTGCCTTAGCAAAACAGCAAGAAGGGTTGGCAAATGGTTGGAGGAGGTTTAGGATGCAGCGAGGAGCTTGATATAGAACATGGGACTGTGAGCAGATACCATAGTAGCAACACTGATCGTAGCAGGAGACAGTGATCTTACTAGACATCTGCATATGCTGTGAAGCAATGTTTTAAGAGAAGATCTCTGAAGAACAGTGTCAGTCCTGATGAGGATATGCCGAAATGTGACCTGCAGCATTGTGCAACTATTGTTGGTCTTTGTGAGTCTCTTCACCCGTCCATCCCCCTGTGAAATGTCTCTCTCTTTAGTCCTAAAAACATTGAAAGCAAAAAAAAACAACATCAGTGCAAAGAGGCAGCCTAGTTTCTTAGAAATAGAGGAATGGCACTGCAAATCTGGTGCCTCAAGTTAACTGTAAAATGAATACAGAGGTCACCAGGAAGGTCTTTACCTTCTTTGTTGTCTTAAATGGCACAGTGGGCTATGAATGGCTTTCAGTCTTGCTGAATAATATTTTTGAAGAAGCAAGCTTCTCAGTCATGATAAACAGCAGGAAAATATAGTGGCTCCAGACAATATTTGGCAACAAGCAGCCTCCTATAACCTTTCCATTTGTCTTCTGAGATGCATAAAGTACTGATGGGCAGAGTCCTCTTTGCCATACACTTCTACAGTCTGCAGGTCAGTGATGTCAATCTGATGTTGAGAATAATTTGCAGACGAGGGTTAATGCCTTCCAGGGGAATATTGAATGATTTGGCCTACATTACCAGTCTGGAGAAGACAAAGATGGTGATCTTCTGCAGGAGCATAAAAGATAGCTGAGACCTATGGCCATTAAGGAGAGAAAAGGAAATTTCTATAGGCGCAAAAATCAGGCTTCTTACAAGATGTGTATTCTTCGCTCTAGTATATGCAGAGGAGACTTCTAAAAGACTGACACGTGCAGGCAGCTGGCTTTTCAAAATAAATGGTTAGGACCAGCAACTGTCAGTACTATATCAGAAATGGGGCAAATCAGAAAATGGGTGGGTGCAGAGGTCATGCATTGGTGTGATAACAAGGCAGCCGCTCCAGCTGTTTGCAAGGTATCGGGTGAAAGGGCTGCCTGCTAAGGGCTGTGCTTTTTGACCTGCTAGCGGGTAGTGCGCCAAGAGATAGCTGCTGTGGAGCGCAGCTAGGTGACCTGCCCGAATGATGAGGCTGAGCTCCAAAGACGCTAGAAGCTGCTAGAGGTACACCGGAGACTACAGTGGCGCGCTGGCACGCAGGTATTAGTGGCCACTTCCCCCACCCAAAATAAGAACCTCCTTTTACTCACGATGTGAGAAATAAGTGCAACTCACCTTGTAGGGGTTTTAAATTAATATCTGTAATGCAATGCGGCATTGCGGTGTCGAACACCTTAGAAAAATGCCTGTTCTTGTTTTCCAGGCAGAGCTTGAGTGTTAAATAGCGTGTGAGACCGCACAGCGTCTGGTAAGAGGAAAGCAAATTATGGAGCAGTTGTTTGTCATCAGGTGAAGGCAGTCAGTCCCGTTCACCAAGCAAGGCAGGCGTCCAGGGGAAAATGGTGAGTTATGACCATGTACCACAACGCGTACAAGCAAGAAACCAAACTAAAGTCTTTTTAATGCAGTTTGTTAAGGCAGTTACCTAACTTCTGAATGGTCACTTCTGTAATCCTAAGTGTTCTGTTCATAGGTTTTGTGAGTGCAGTATTTACATGGTGCCTTAAAGGTGTGAAGTCTTACATGAGTAGAGAGTATTATTTCACAGTTTTTCATGGAAATTCCCTGCCCATTGATTCCTTTTGCCTGACACGGACTAAATAAATCTCCATGAGATGCTTTTGTTTGTATGGCTTCTTCCTTCTGCCTGTGGTAATACACTCTGTAAATAAGTGCGTAGATGTTTGACAGACATGCTAATCCAGCAGATGGTGCTGCATGTCTGTGTATTTCAGGGTTTTTTTTTTTTAAACAATAATTATCAAGTTCCTCAGTTAAAAGGGAGAATATAATTTCCATTCTTAAAAAAAAAAAAGATGCAGAAGTTATTTTTTAGTAAAATTTATGGGTGTTATTTTTAAAGATGTGTTAGAGAAACAAAAGTTATTGTGGACAAAATAACACTGTAACATGACAAAGTATTTTCCTCCATTACAGTTCCCTTTGAAGTGCTTGAATTTTCAGTTATGTGGACTACTGTGCCCATTTGTTCAAAACACATGAATACAAAACCACTGTTCCTCACCTTTATAAAGACTTACAGCTCCTCTTGTACCTATTAAAAAAAAAAAAAAAAAGTTTTGATTTTTTTGTGTTTATGCCCAAGCTCTTTAAATAGTTGGTCTGTGGGAAAATGAAGATTTTAGTTATGATTTGGTTTCTAACAAATACTTTTGTTATATAAAATACAGAAAAGCATTTTTTTGCAAAAGTTGATCTAAACCATCAGGTTTTATCACTGAAAAAAGACTCATTTAAAGGGTTATTGGATTGTTTATAACTAAGCCAATGTAGCAAGTTAATACATATTTAATCAATAGATATAATAAATTCTACATGTGGTTCTTTTCATCTGCATTCTTAGAGTGTTTCATAATGTTAATGATGGGATGTAATGGGGCGTATTGTAGATTTTCTTTCCGAGGGGTAAACTAAGAAAGTTAACAATGAAAGAAGCAGAAATGGGAAGAGAGATCAACGGGCCTGTTCAACTGAATAAGAGACAGAATATGCAGGAAATACGAAGGATGGAGAATCTGCCATGATAATGATTTATGTGTTGACTAAAATCTGATGTCTTTATTGAAACCTGGATCTCCCAATATAGGGGAAAAAATGTCGCATAGGAAGATAAGTTGCTCATAATTCAACACTGATGTGTTATCAATTTCAGATAATCTGTTGCTAACAAGTGAATGATGTAAACTGGCACCATGTTTAATTTTTGGTCTGTTAAAATAAAAGACAAATGTAAACCAAAATCAAATACTTCTGAAGTTTGAAGAAATCTAGATTTGCAACTAAAATTCATAACTGACTTCCAGATTTCGTCTGTCACAGTCCCCAGTAGATTCTCTTTGGCCTCTTCTATACTTTAGCACAGCTGTGCTGGTAAAGGCTGTGACTTTTGCTGATACGGTTCTGTGGGCACGGGCTTTTGTGTGGTGGATATGGATACAGAGGAGAAAAACTCTCCTTTTGCTGGAATAAATTATTTCATTTGGAAAAATTACTGTAAGCCTGTACCGACATCGGGTAATTTATTTTACGGGTACAGTCTGAGTTTCCGTTACGAGACTCTGCCGGGATAGCTGTAGCTGCAAATCGTTTCAGAGGTAGACAAAAGCTTATTTTGCAGGCCGGCGGCGAGGTGTCTGCCCAGCCCCCCTGAGCATTAGCCAGCAGAGGGCACTGCGGCCAGCGGCCTGATCCGCGCCCAGGGGGTTAGGATGTGCGTTTTCAAAACACTGTTCAGAAAATGTTCGTGTAAAACCATTACTAGGTTTTATTTAATAACCTTCTAACCCCCTCTCTCTCTCCTCCTCCTCCCCTGTGTTCCTCTAATGCCTTTTACAGCTCTTGCTGCACAGCGTGAAGCCTCAGAGCTGTATTCATCAATGACTCACACCCTTGCTTAGGGGCCAATTTTCATGGAAGCTATACAGAAAAATCTTGAAATGCACCTATCTCATGCAGGGCACAAGATGATTTCTCTATTCATTACTATTCCAAAAGGACTTGTTGCCCTTTGGAAATGTTCAGATATTACTTACATTTGTGTGTGCATGCATACATGTGCAGAGATAACTTGCCTTTAGATCGGAGTGTTCTAAAAGTAAAAATGTATTGTTATTATCATTGACACTAGTCAACTGAAAGGTAACTAAGGCCCTGCTTACATTGTGGGGCAGCAGGCAAATGCAACGGAATAAACACCAATCTGCTTTAGATGAGCACATCCTACAGACTCAAGCATAAAACTTGTTAAAAATCACCCTTTGGTTTGACACTCTGATTAGCAGCCTTCTGAGGATTTTGGAAGCAAAGCTAAGGATTTACTTTAGGAGACCAAATTGCACTTTTGTCTCCAGAAGTTATTTTTGTAGGTCAAGGTTATAGTACATTTCTAAAACAGTAGGAGAAAACACATTCCTTTCTCTTAAAGACATTGTGTGTTAACTCAAGGGGAGATAAGATCATACAAATTATTAGCCAAAATCACCTCTGATTAAAACCCATCTGACAGGAAGGGAGTCTTTGCTGAAAAATTACAAGTCATGGAATAATTATGTTCTAAGGGATTGCTAATTATAACCAAAATTACTTCAAACAGTGTTTCGGAAGAGACTGAGACTTACTGCTTAGCATGAAGCAGTTTTATTTACATAAGTACAAAGTCGCTTACAGAATTAGACTAATTACAGTATTTCACTGTAAATTGTTGTAAAAATGGTGTCATGCAATGGTGAATCAGAACTGGTAAGAAAAAAAGGGAGTATAATATACTTTTGCTTTTTCTAACTAACTCCAGCATTTCAAATCATAATTGTAAAAATAGCAATTGCTTTCTCTTTGTTTCTTAAACAGAATGAAAAAAGCTCTTTCTGCAGATCAGACCTATCCAGTGACATGCGTTTCCACTCTGTCTGCTCAGGTGAGTTCTTCAAGGAGGTGTGAAAGATCAGGTCTGCTTTTTGCTATTCATGGGTATTGTTTTGCCTAAGTGAGTTCTGCCAAAGTAACTTTTTGCCTGGCAGAACAGTTTTCTCCATTTTAAGATGGCCTAAAGAGAGGGCATTGTCTTATGAGAGTGCCTAGAATTCCTAAACTCCACTGTGTATGTATGTTAAATGTAACAGGAAAATTCATAACCCTGTCAGATATTAAAATAGGCAGAGAGCCCCAGAAAGGCAGTAGTATGATCCTTGTCTCATAGATGAGGAAACAGAGGCACAAAGAAGTTAAGTAACTTGCCTCAGATTGCACAGAATACAAAGTAGGAGATGAGAATTTCTTGCTTGCGTTTTATTTTCGGAAACAAATGTAATGCCCGATATGAAAGTAATTGCTATTCTGTTTACCTGCGGTAGCCTATATCCAGTTCTTCCATTCTAAAGTCTGTTTGTACTGTAGAGAATATGTAGGGCTTGTGAATGTAGCCCTAAGTAGCATTGCACAGTCGAACTAATTGCTAGGCCAAGCAAGGTTCCAGACTAAATGGGTGAATAATTTGATCCAAGATGGATTTGTACTTCTACCAACACAGCCTGAAATCTTCTAATGCTTTTGGATTTGACTGTGAGCCATTCATTGTTGTTTGAGCCTGTTTTCTATTACCATATTTTCTCTGGGTATCGTTTCTGTGTACTTTATCTTTGTATAAAAGGCCATATCTTTACCGTATTTCCAGGGAGTAGTGAGTAAAAGCATACAAAATTTATTGCTGTAGGCCAAAAATATGATAGATAGAGCTGGTGCATTACAAAGTTCTTGCCCTCAATCATGCAGAAGGCTCTCTACACTTCCGTGAGCAGTGGTAGATATGTGGCTACACTGTAATGGGAGAAGGGTTAACAGCAAACCAAGACATTTTCTGTGGCAAAAACAGAGGGAATCTTCTCTAAGCAATTACCTTTTATGTGATAAACAATGCTATGTGTTCAGTGGTCGATAGGAGAGGGAGTATTCTTCCCCTAATCTCCTTCCATTTAACTTAAAATAGAAATGCTGTTATTTTGACTAGCAGGCTGGTGTATCGTGAAGCCTGGCTGTAGATGCTTGCATATTAAATTTACACTGGCAGCAGAACCGCTACTACGATAGGCTATGTCTCTCCTTTACTTGAATAAAATACAGTAAGCGAATAAAATGTGTTAGAGCTACAGGGATCAGTTATGTACTTTTTGCACACATGTCTGTTTAGATAATGCGTCTCTTCAGAATACAGAGTGCATTGCTTTTTGTTACAGATTCTATTGGCGGCATGAAGTTATGGCTAGTTTCTCATGTGTACTTTTAGCTTCTATTGACTCTGAACATCCAGCTTCTAATTACTAATGAATACATTCCAAAATAATTTGCTTTGGTTAAAGGACACGTGACCTGTTATGATCAGATATTTGCTGACAGTATAGATAGCTTCTGCTTTAGATAACCCTTAAAGGAGGTGCAAGCTTGACCAACTCAGGAGAGAGAGGCAGAAGCCATGTTATGTGGTTAATGTAATAAAGAATTTAAAGGTTAGGACAGTATATCTGGCTTTCTCTGTAGAAGCTTTGGCTTTCAATTGAATGTGATTTTCCTCATGGATGTGGTGAGACCTTTGGTACAGAAGGACCAAGCAGCTGAATATTCTAGGGCTGAATGGGCCCTGACTCAGTTACAGGATACAGGAAAGACTCTGAAGCTTCAAGGCAGCATAGCATGCTCATAGCTTTTTCTGTGTTATGTATAAACAGTGTCTCTGTCCACTGTTCTTTCTAGTGAAGTGCAGGTACTGTGATCTCTTTCCTGACCACCAATTTTTCCTGTGTCCTCATTTTGACTTCTGAAATACGTTTTCCGGAAGAAGATTTCCACTCAAAAAAGAAAAATTAGGGCACAAAATTCAAGATATAGAAAGTTAGTCCCTCTTCAGATATCAAAAGTTATATGGAAAAGTGGTGATAATTACAAATGGATCCTTTCTATATTGCTTTTTAACACTTTCTTTATAAACAGTGGAGTTGTAAAGCAAGGGCAATGCCATGGAAGTCCAGTGGCCTTACAGGTACAGGAAATTGATGCAAGCAAAGGATCCGGCCCCAAACTTAGCCATCACCATTCCCGTGCTACTGAATTCTTGAGTGACTGCAGTTCCTTCTGCTCCCACTTGTGTCTATGAATCCTCTGTGTGTAAATCCTTCTGCATCTGGCTTATAAAATCATGTGTCTTTAATAAGATTCTTCATTTTCTTCTTGATTTTGGCAGTATTGAAGGAATCAAAACAGTTGTTAATTGTTTATTTATTAGTAGTTCTGTTTTTGTGGAAGGAAATTGGCCTTCTTCCTACCAGCATGGATGGAGCCAGAGATTGCCCCATTGTTGTCAAGGCAACAGCTTTTGCTTGGGGAGCAGCAGAAGAAAAAGTGACAGGAATGTCCTCCAGAGAACCAAGGTCTTTTGTCATATGTCATATAAACATGTGCGTGGTCTGTTCACTGTGAACAACATCTATTTATAGGTTTGTAAAAGTAGAAGTTATACACAGTTCAACATAATGAGATGAAGCTTATGTTTCTAACAAAAACATTCTAATGTATATGCAGGTACATGATTGCAATGCCCAGACTGGGCTTCTCTTCAATGTGCTTGTTCTGTTGTGCAAGGTCATTATATGCCCATATGAAAATACTGTCTTAAACCAAATGCATTTAGCCTTTTGGGAGGGAAAGGGGGGTTTACTTTCTTTAGTATCTAGAACTTATAGCAGGCAGACCTTCCTACTTAATATTTTTATCATTATTCAGAGCTCTAGAAGAAGGACCTCTATTGGTCTATGCTGCCCACTGAATTATACTGCTTGCCTTCACAAGGCAATTTGTTTCTCGTGCTGGACAAACTTTTTAAGAGCAGTGAACCTGATCCTTAGCTGGTGTAAAGCACATAGCATAGCTCGGTTTTTTCAGATGAGCTAAATTGTATCTGGTGTGGACTGCCTGAATTTAGTGTGGAAAAATGCCATCACAAGAGTGTTAGAAATGTGTATAACCTGGCAAAAGTATTTGTGGTCTATGGCAAGGGCAGGATCCAAGGTTTCTTTCTACATGGCAATATTTCTGGAATTCCACTGCCTGAACAGCCAACTATTAGACCATCTTATGTTTTTATATTGTAACTGGAATGCTCAATGTGTATTCTCACAGAGGCATAATAAATGATCCGTTACCTATTAGAAATGCAGCAAGGCTATCAAGAGTTTAATAACGTGTTTTAAATAGGGAGGTCAGACAGTCCTAAGATCTCTGACTGTGCTTAGTTTTTGGTATGAAGTGATACCTGTCTTCACCTTGTACAGTAGTTACTTGATATCTCTAAAGCTCACATTTGCTGCTGTGTTACTGCTGTATGTATAGAAAAATACTGTATTGGACACAGCATACTCTTGTTTGATGTTATGATTCTATAACTTTCCTTAAAAAGATAAATCCTGTAAGTATTGTAAAGTTATATTAGTAGTAGGAGTATAGTTGCTTATTTTTAAGATTTACATGGGGCAGCATTATTTGTATTTATAGGCAGTGACCCTAATACCTTGCATTTACCATTGAGATAATTTTCTCCACTTTATTTTTTACTTTCTTGGCCTTTTCTTGGTTAAAAAACACTGTTGTTTGATTTACAAAAGAACTTCCAAACTGTTACAAACTGTGATACACCTAGCTTTTGGACCTAATTTAACATTTATTCTCGTTTTGTGAAGTCATTTATGTCACTGGGGAGTGAGTAAGGTACATCTACAGATATAAAAGATTACATATGAATTGAGGCCTTTGAAGTGTATTTCATTGCAGTATCAGTCATATGCATAAGGTTCTGAGCCAAGGAGTACGGATTAAAATATATACAAGCCCTTTAAAAAGTAGAATGTGAGAATTTAAGTTGCAACATAGTTTCATGAAATGATGTCTCCTGACATGTCAGATGAAATATCAGAAATCCTATTTCTGATCCCTTCCATGTAATATGACATGGGGACATAGATACATGTCATCCATAAAGGAAAACAGCACAGTCTTTCAGATAGACTCCACAGGCTGCCTATAATTCAGTCCCCCTTCTGCAGCCTCTCCACCCACTGGTGAGTCTCTCACTGCCCTTCCAACACCTAATGCACTCCTGACACAATGGAGGGAGGGCAGGAGCAGTGTGGTGAAAAATTAGACATTGCAGACAAAAACTTGACAGACTGTCTTTCTCCTGGTGTCACAATATGAACTGGCCAAGTGAAAAGTAATGGCCATTATCCCGTCTCACTGAATGACTTGAATGACTTAAATGACTTAGAGCCACATGCAGAGAAAGTTCTTTGGACTATTTCCATGCTTTTATTTATTTATTTATTTATTTATTTTTGCATGGTAAGATGTACAAGGCAGTTTTTTTACGGTTTGAGTAGCTTCATTTTTCTGACCTCTGTATAAAGTAAGGATAATTTCACTGAACTTACTGGAGTTACTTCACTGTTAAATGGATGCTGTGAGAACACTTTCACAGTCCTTAGGCAACTTTCCACCTGCTATTTCTCTCTGCTCGTGATAAGCTGCTATTTACATTTTCCCTATGGCTGAGGTTCCTGGCATGTGGTGCATTGAACCGGAACGTGCTTCTGACTTTCTTAGGAAAGATGGCTCTTTATGAATGGCTATAATGTTGTAAAGGCCTTAACTTGAGATAACATCCAGGACTATGGTATATGGAGGTCTCATGCATCTAAGTAACTTTGACATTTCTTTTGGTAACAGTCTGGAAAATGTAGGTATTGCAGTAAGTACAATGTTGTATTTACAAGCTTTACAAACACGGCATCAGGTTCACTTGACCGTGAACTTGAGTGCTTGTCTCTGATATTCGAGGCTAGTACTTATATCCACCGAGATACTAGCTAGGCCTCTTTCTCTCATCCTTATCAGAAATCTTATCTTTGACCTGAGATACTTTTCCCTCAGAAAGTTTCACTAAAATTAGTAAATTCTTGTGAAAAGTTTCAATCCCAAGAAAAATAGTTTTCTTGGAAAAAATCCCAGCAAGTTCTCTACGAGACCTGTAGTAGAAAACAGCTGTTCTCTGCTTCCACATGCTGTTACTTCTGCTAAATGCAAAGCAGAGCCCTAGACTTGAGCATGGTGGCTGTACGAATGTTAGCAGCCCCAGGCTAAATGCGAGAGGAGAGGGCCTGAGAGCTGTGGAATGCTATAACCATGTTATATCGCGTGGGAATTTGAGCCACAGAACCTAAGCTGTCCCCTGTTGCGTGCTACAGCCTCTGTAACCTGACCCTGGCAAATGCTTTCATGACTTGCAGTTGGGGCCGTACCTTTACACATTTGAAAAGCCAGGAGAAAACTGCTTGTACCTGCTCACCAGTTGCGGTTACTGTATACGGCTCTTAAAAAAATGTATTTGGAGCAAGCATGAGTGTGATGTGCTTTCTGAGCTTTCCATCTCCCATCCGCTTCACTGCTTTCTGGACTGCCTATAGGCAGCTTGTGCATGTCGTGTTTGGAAGCCTTGCAGCATAAGAAGTCACTGGATGCAGCTGATCGTAGGACTTCTTTTGCTCATATGGATAGCGTGTCTGGTCTTGGGAGCACATCAGAATACCACTTGAGAGGCAGTAGAAGATGCTGTTTATCTTTTATTTATTGCTGATGTAAATAAGATGCTGTAGATTATGGTAATCCGAGAAAGTTCAGAAAAATTACTACAAGTGCAGCATACCATAAATTTGTAATTTGCTTTCTTCCCTTTACGGCGGAAATTTATTTAGCAATCTGTTCCCATTTGTTTTTCCTGTTGGAAGCAAGATTTTACCACAGAATTAGCCAATATTTCATATACCTGCATCCATGTCCATTCCTTCAGGAGCATCCTTCATTTTTTCTCCCTTCCTTCTCTTTTTTGAATTTGTAGTTGGAAAGAGCAAATATGTATAACAAGGCATTTTTTGCCCCTCATAAAAAAAGACAGTCTTATACTTTCTTTGGTTTTATTCTTCCCATAAATGCATACTGTATTTTGTCTATTGGTATGGAAATGAAATAAAGACAAAACAAAAACCTGCTACAATTAATATAAAACTTCCAATGAAGGGATTCTGATTCCATATTTAATATGCATTTGAAACACTGATTTAGTTTATAGTAAAATCTTAAATTTTTTGGAACTATTATCTGCAGAAAAGAAAATAATATTCTATATACTGTTTTTCATTCTTTCACCTATGTTCAAATGTGTTAAAATCATATTTCTTTGCAGTGAAGCACTCCTGTTTATGAAGTCTGAAGTGCATGATAATATGACTGAAATTCATTATCAAGCAAATACAGTGTGGTAAGCTTTTCAGCAACTCATCATAAAGCAATGTTGCCTTTTTCTCTGGCCTTACTCTAAATGTGTTTTGCGCTCTTATGCAAAGAGGACCTTCTGCTGGTTTTGACGTTATGTATAAATGATTTTGCTTTGTAAAATTGCTGTTATGACTGTTCACGTTTGGTAGCAGTGTTATTGAGTCAAGCTGTACTGATTTGAAAGTAGAACTTTTTAACATTAAGCCCCTTCAAAGTTCATTGTAAATTTGTGGTATCTTGCCAGCTTTACTCACAAAACAGCATAGAGCTGTTGGAAGGAAACTTTCCAGCTGCAAGAATAAGGGGAGCCAAAAAGTAACTTCCAAACAGAAATTATCCAGTTCATGATTTTGCTTTGATCACCAGATGTTTGTCATGTGACTTAAGCATTATAGAATAAGAGAGAGGAGAAAGTGAATGGTCTCATGCTGAGCTTAAATCTAAAGAAGAATTTATAGCTCAGCAACAGATATATACAAATAATTATTAGCTTTATCAGTTTTGATTGGGTTATTCCTTATTTTATTAAAACATGGATTAGAGCAAACTATGTCATCATTCAAAGATTTTGTTTTATTTCTTAGTTTATTAAACTGAAAGATTATGGGTGCAAGGCAAGACAGGTGCTTCAGATTAACAGTATTGATCTCCCTGTTTTGATAGGGTCTTGACAGAGACAAGTCACCAAACTGTTCTTTGTGTACTGGTTTATAGTGACATTAGTAAATTGTAAAGAGTGCTATTCTCTGCTCATAAGGGTTCCAGAATTGGAGTAATATCTTTTTTCCTTGTTTTAGCATTAACATTCGTTTGATTTAACTTCCTCCAATGTAGTGTACTTGAAGGAGGTTTTTTCAGCTTCTCTTCTGAATTAGTTGAGCTGTTTGAATGCACAGAATTGAAAGGACACTTCTGTCTTATCAAGTCCCAACTCTTTATCATCTCTGTCAACCATCTCATGTAATGCAAAGCTTCATCTAAAATCTCCTTTGGTTTTTTGCTCTAATTATTCCTGTAGGATGGATGTTGCAAAACTTTGGTGCTCTAGTGATTAAAAAGCCTCTTTCAGTGTCCAACCTAAGTTTATTCAGGATCTGTTTATAGCTACTTATACTGAAACTAGAAAATTTTATGATGCACACCATAGAATTCCTAAGGGACTTTGGATAAATCAATTAATCTGTATGTCTGACTGTAGTGCCAAATCAGTAGTCCTTCCCCTCCATCCTCTTCCACCCAGTTTGTGTCCCCTGCTGCCTCAGGTACTTCTCAGTTCCTTCACTGAGATGTGTCAGTAGATTAGCCTGGCAAAAGTGTACTCATTTTTGAGGGGATAGGTTTATGCTGGAATAGTGCACTGAAACAGCTCAGCAAAGGGACTGACAAGCACAGCAGAGAGGGGAGGAGAGAAGCAGGGCCTAGCAGTTCCATTTTAGTTTAGTTTGCTGTGGAGCCATAACCTCAATTCTAGATTGATAAAACTACGATAATACTTTCTTTACCCACCTTTTGTCTGCATTATCTGTTAAGCCTTTAAGCTCTCCAGATCAAAGACTGTGTCTTACGGTGAACTGCACAGTGACGAGCTCAATGGAGCCCCAAATTTAGGTATCAAGACAGTACTGGTATAAGATCACAATAGAGCTAGCACGCTTTTCCTGATTGCGTACCTTCCATCACACTTTTTGTGTTGGGCTGCAAACATGTCCAGCTTTACTAAAACAGATGAAGTTCTCTGCTATTTGCTTTCAACTTACTCTTTAATGATGTAATGTGAATTTTTAATTCGGTGGACTTTGTTTTCAGTAATGCTGCTTCCTGAGACAGCGTAGCTCTCACTAGCCATACAAATAACCACTGCTCTTTATAACATGAAATTTTTTACTTGCCTGAGAACTTACTCGACCAACTTAGCAGGTCCTACCAGAACCCATTTTTTTTTCTCTATAAAGCTTTCAAGTGTGTGATATAAATTTATTATATAGGTTTCAATGTAACAGAAAATGATGGCACCTATTAGTTTGGATGCTGGACAAAAATGAACATTTTATAATAGCTACTTTTATGTGAAACAACGTATTCTTAACATTTTTAGCAAATTCTGAGTACACTGTTTCCACCTTTTATTGTAATATTTTGCATATCCCTGATATCTCTCAGTCTGTTTCTCACAGCAGTGTTGAGAAAAATTTCATGTTTACACATTTTCTTCTGTAATATTATTTACTTCTAAGAGAACTGAATATCCTCTAGTATTCTGCTAGGTCCCCCTCTAGACTTCCACAATGACGTCGTTTTATTTGATCCTTTTATGCCAAAGATTGAATTTCCTTGTGTTGTATGGTGAGAGACCAGTCCTTATTTTCAGGCAATAGTCTTATGACAACTTCTGTGTTCCAAATTATTTGCACTCAAACCCACAATGCCAGCAGCCCTTGTTTCAGTAATATAACATCTGATTTGCTCTCAAGCTTCCAGGGAAAGCACATTTCCCAGTATTTACATGTATTCTACATCTTCCATTATGGAACTAATCCCATAGTTTTTACTTGGGTAAAATTAATAGTAATTAAGAATTCTGATGAAAAGTAAATGCATACTGTTATACTGAGCTGACTGATGGGAAGGTTGGGGAAATATGAATGCTCATGGGTTTTAAAGTGTACAGGTCTGAACTGTGCTCGGTACCTTAATTCTCATGGCTTGAATTTCCCTCAATAACTCTTTGAAAGTCAGTAATACTTGACTTTCTGAAATGTTCATTTAACTTACCATATAAACGCTATAGGTGTTTTTGAGACCAGTTGCACTGTCTATGTTCAGACAAATATCCACCGGCTACAGTGAAGAATTTTATCTTCAAACAGTTTTCCCCTTTGATGGGAGTTCTGCCTGAAGAGGGAAATTTGGATCAGTCCCACATGTTTTATAGGCTTAAAATCAGGAATTAATATGCAGTAGGGCTATGACAGTGGCTCTAATTCTACTCACATTAATTTTCACTGTTGTTATTAATTAAACCCTGAAAATCAGGGATTTAATGGAAACGCTGACAGACCTTTAATTATAGCATTTCAACAGTAGCATAGGATGTCCTCTACTGGTGCACAGGACATTCTGTACTTGAGAGAGTACAGAAACAAGTCATAGTTTTTGGTGTTCTTTAGAATATTTTTAAAATCATGACAGGCTTTTACTCATTGTCTGCTATATCTGGGTGAGTTATACAAAATGAATATTTTAATTGTTTTGTTCAAGAATAATTTGCAAATGGAGATTTTTTTTTTTTTGGTAATCAGTCATTGTTCGAAATTATCTGCTATTGTTTTAGGATGTATTTCAGCGCATGGATTTCTCACAGGCTATTCATGTAGCTTATTGCTTTACGCTCACAAATACATCTACATCTTTTATTTAAATCACAAACTTATGGCAGAAAGGATCACCTTTTGCTCTCTGTTTGTCTAACATCTATCATAGTGGAGTCCCCATAAGGATTCCTATGTGCTCCCATACTATAAACAATAAATTATAGTAATTCAGCACAGATGAATTGTACCACTGTGCCTAATGCCTGTACATTATGTGCATTCCATTTAAGGCTTCAAGATAAAGTTTAACTGTTGAGGCCTTGACTGTGTGGAGTAATAGTTGTGTCAAAATGTATGGTCTGATTGCAGGTACTGAACTGTCAAGAGCGACAGTGAACTGCAGCGAATAATCAGATACTGTGGATGGCAGTAAGTTTACTGTGTTCTGTGGTGTTTAGTGTATTGCATTATTTTTTAGGCATATAACCATATCATCCTGGCATTTTTGTGTGTGAAACTCCATATTATACTCTACTTGCAAATTCTTATATGATTTTATCACAAATTTTGCAACGTATTTTTCTGTTAAAGAAAATTCCTGGATTTGTATGAATTTATGAGATTTTCAGTTTTCATTGAAGTGTGGAATGGAGATGGATACAAAGCTTTAACTCTAGAGGTGGTGATCCAAGTGCAGTCTAAAAGTCTGAAAACCAGAGATAAATTTAAGGAAATAATATTTATTGCTATTAACAGTATTTATAGCTAAAACAATGGGTGATTTTGGAGAGGGCAAATAATGACTTTTTAAATGTTTTTGTTATCGTTAAAAACTGGTGTTAGGTAGCTACCTGTCTTCTTGGTTAGATAGCAGAACTGTAAAAAATGAGACAAAACGTGTATGTTCTGTAATTTGTGGAGAAAGGAATTTGGGGATATTCCATATTGCAAAGGCTTTAAAATTTCATGTGAATCATTCTAAGACTTGTAAATTTTTTATAGTGTACAATAATGTTTGGAAGTGTACATACAAACCAGTTTTATAAAAATTTTAGGCAGTTAGCAAAAAGGTGGTTTTTTTTTTTTTTTTTAAGAAACCAGTGAAAAAGTGTGATAATTTGCATTTGCTTTGCCTGTTCTATCCAAGTAAGAACTTTGTAAGATTTGTAGTATACCTTGCACAAGATATGTTTGACCTAACCCATTTTTACAGCTAGTAGAACTGTGGGAACTGGTGGGTAGATACTGGGACAAAGTTCTTTAGTGAGCAAATGCCAAGATGAGGACTGGACTCCAGAAATTGTTACTCTTAGTTCCTAGCTTGAATTCTATGAATACATGAATTCTATTCTACATGAATTTCTGTAGATGAGAAGTTGTTCTCTAACATACTAATCCCAAGCACTCCAACTGGCGTTTCTCATTGAAGCTAATCTCATGATTAGCTGAGTGATGTAGCAGTTATGAGTAAAGCTTATATGGTCACATTTCTTTTTCATCTGCCTGCAAAGGTGGACCCGCTCTCATTCTTCTCAGACTTAGTACTTCTGGTGGACGTGCATAAAAGTGGCTTAAAACCCAAGCTAAGATTTTGATCGCTGGCCCATGGGGATACTGCACCAGAGGGCAAGTTTGCCAAGTCTGGAAAACTGCCAAAGCCACGGCACTACAGCCTGTGCCTCCCAGCCATACAGAGAGCCAAGACTTGCACGCTGAGCACCTCCTACTCATTCTGTGTTCACATGAAATTAAGATTCAGAAATCAGATTTACATAAACAAACTGTTCTACCAACTGTCTCTTGCTTTACTCAACTTTATAAATAATTCAGATTTCTAACTTTGGTTCCAGCAGTTCTTCAGAGCTCTAAAGTTTCCTTGCAATCTTAGTAGCAGTAGTTTTACACCTACTGATAGTTTTTCATTTTCCTACCTATTCAAAGCCTTCTTTCCAAGGATGGATTCTTAAAATACCCAATGACAAACCATTTGTTCTTCACTGGAATTTAAATGTGTTGAGGAGAACCAGGGAGACTGGTTTCACATTACACCTAGGACAGTCTAATGGCTACCAGCTGCCCAACAGAGCTGTCTGCTCTCCCTTCCTTTTCCCAGCCATATGCTCCCTCTGATCCTGTTACCCAGCTCTGGCATTCATTCAGTCCCCTCCTAAGGCAGTTAAGGAAGCTAAACTATCAGGAAACTAACCTTACCAAAAAATGACTAGTTTTCTGCTGGTTTACTCCTGTGATCTGACCCACTGTGGGAGCTGGTGCAGTGGAGGTAGAGGGCAGAGGAGAACTGCCCCTCTTGGTGGCAGGTAGCTATTGGATCTGCACAGCTCAAACATGGAAGAGCAGCCTAAGAGCTTGCCAGCATTGTATATCCGTAGTCATCTCTGAGAATGCAATATAAAATAGTAATGCCTATAGCAGATAATAAAGAAATATATGTTATGTAAATTTAGTCAAAAAGTCCTCAGAAATAATTGCTTCAAGTGGTTAGGAAAGCTGATTTTGGATAACAGCAGCAGAGACTTCCCCTTGCTTCTTAGCAGAGCCAGCATTGATTGGCTGGGTTTAGCAAAGCGCTCTGGATGTCAGCTATATACAAAATTGTTGTTAGCATTAGAAAATTGCCTGCTGTGTGGATGGGCTCAATGCACTATTATATGGTATGGATGCAAATTTAATGGGCTTGAAAATGGAGAGATTGAGCCTGAGCCCTGTAGGGCACGTCCTTGGCCCAAACTAACCCGTACCACTATAAATCAGGAGTCAGTCTACTGAAGTGGAAGGCATTAAACTAGTAGCTGATTAGAATCAGGGCCCACCCACTTAAAAGGGAGCTTTGACTGGGCAGCAGACCACAATGTGACTGTGATATTTTGATATTTGGTTGTGGTTTTTTTGTTTGTTTGTTTTTTTAAGGAGCAGAATAGCTGCCAGTTTAGACGCACATGAATTATAAACCTAAAATGTTAAAATGACATTTAAAAGTAACATACCAATACAGACAATATTAAAAGAATGCAATTTGAGAAGGTGTCCTTCCTCACACTGTAATGGGATTGCCACTGCTGCTCAGCACATCACAAGGAAGTTTTATTTTAAGAGCAAAATAATATCATTAACAGAAAATTAAACTTAAAGTCACCATGAACTATGGACCTAAAGCACCCTCAAGAAATGAAAACCAACTGTCTGTTGTAAAACCAGGAGGTCAAGTAGTCATTGACCAACCAAAAGCGGCACCGATTGCTGAAATGTACAGTACTTTCAAATCCAATTAACTGTTTCAAGCAGACAGTCCTCATTTTCTCTTTCATCAGGGAGAGAAATTTGCAATCATATATTCCAATGAAAGTTAAGTTGTTTTGATCTGATAATTGTCAGATGTATTTATCTTAATTTGTAAGTTTCTAATGCTAAAGCTCCAAGCTGTTCAGATATAACAGAAGTACTGGGAAATGAGGTACAGAATGCTGGAATTCAAATTAACCAATAAATATATTTTAATATATATCAGCAGGACTCTAGAGGATTCCATTAATGTTGAAAAATAGAAAGGATTTAGGTTAATTTGGTAAGAAGGCAGGTCAGAACGTTTACAACAGTGGCATAGAATTGTATAGAGATGCAAAATTTTTCAAGAGAGCAGAATTTTTTCAAAAACGCTGACTCTAGCTGTCACAGCCCTGCCTTGGTTAAATCCAGTGGAGAGATATGAGGACTTTCTAATTTGCTTTCCCTCTATTTTAATAATAGCTGTGCATAAGTAATTTATGAAAGGCCAACCAGGCAGTGGGCAACAGAAAATTAAACTCATTTTATCTGAAAGCAGGTGGATTTCTATATATCATTAACATGCATAGAATTCTCACAATGTTATTTCTCATACTGATGGAATGTAACCAAATAATATATGAGTTTTTTGCTTATGCACGAGTGAAATTTTTAGATAAAAGTGCCAGCCCCAATGGCAATTTTCTGCAAAACGAAAACTAATTCTGCGAAGCTTCTTATTACTGGGAAGACTCATTTGGCTTGCATTAGAGACTGACATAAGTGACTTTAGGATTTTACTAACAGATTAGATGAGATGTGCTATATGCAGTAATATCATTAGAGAATGTAGCAGCAGAAGAGTTTGTGACACTTAAGGACACTGGCACAAGTAAATTGTTTTCATTTATGACAAGCTTTTGTATAATTTTTTTTTTCTCATGATGAGAATGTGTTCTAGTTTTAGGTTTCCCTCACCCTTCCGCAAGATTTAAAACAGCTTGTATCTAAATTATTCCTCATGTTTCACCCACTGATACTAGATCTATTTTATATGTCTTATATCATCTATATCACAACAACTAAATAATGTAATGCAAATGTTATTCTAATCTGTATAAGAAGAGGAGCAAACCACATATTTCTCTACTTGTTTTGTCTTCACTGTTCATCAACATGAATATATTTGTGATCTATGCACATATTGCTCAAATGTCTTTTAAGACAGTAACAAGTGTGCTACAACACTTTGAATTAACCAAATGGAGCTTTCCTTTTCTTTTCTCATAAAACTCAGTGTTATGGGGTAGTTTCTTTTAATTGTCATACCCAAAGGTACATCCTACATAAGACTTTTCTCCATTGTTACATCTTGCTTAACAATAAATGGCATGTGATACACAATGTTTTCCTCTGAGGCAAGGAGAAGAAGTAAAAGACTATGATAAATGCATAGCTCTTATAATATTATCTAATATTTTACAATGAGGATGAGGGAACAGCCAAGCAGTTTGTTGGAAAGTGAAACTTTCAATTCTATTTTACTTTTTAACTCAAGAAGCAATAATAACAGCTACTAGGAGTTAGTAGTAACTAGCCCTTTAATGGGTTGTATTAGTTTGTACTGAGCCTTTGTAGTTGGGAATATATTTTGTTCACATTTGAATTTCAAAAAGAGAGGGAAGATACGACTGTGTTGTTGGAACCAGTAATACCGACCCAAGCCATGTGACAGGGATAGTAGTCTTTTGTAACCCGGCCCCGTGTAAGGTGCCTGGGTCCGGCTGTTCTCCCGCTGTTTGTTCAGTTTCTTATATCAGCACTCATGTGTGTCACACTTGCATTACAAGACTTTTTTCTTGGTTTACTCTGATAGCAAAGTTTACATTGTCGTCCATATTCGGTACTTCTACAGAGCTATCTTTCCTACCAATGCCATAAGAAATGGGAAAGTAAAATCCTCAGGTAGACTGCATGGGTATAAATATAAAACGACTGTATTTAATTCAGTGAAGCTAATCCAAGTGTATAATGTTCTACTTCAAAAGCAGATTTTGGCCCAATATAACCAATATTAAAAACAGACTTGGTATTAAAGAGAACCTAAGGTAGCGTCAGGTGAAAATGCTGCTATCCACCATACTGGGGCAAATGCAGAATAGTTCTGCTGAAGTTGATAGATTTTTTTCAGACTTTGCTCAGCATAAACAGGAACAGAATTTGTCTCTATCATTACGTGGACTCAGCTAGTATATTAAATGGTAATGATTAGAACTCAAATGGTAATATTCAAGCAGATACATTGCAAAGCTCTTTACACACTGTTTCACAAACTCCTTCCCTGTTGCAATCACTTGCCACTGTTAATGAATGTATAAAAGAGAGAGAAGAAATGACTGAAGAAATATCAAAAATGTGAAACTTTAGTACAGAGGTACACATATTTTGCCACCAAATCTGCTGAGATCTGGCCTCTGCTTACATGAGAGATCTCAAATATGAGATAAGGACATAAGGTCTCATTCCAGATCAGCTCTTTGCCATTCTCTATTGTCTTGTACCCTGTATATCAAATGATCTGACCAGTGCTATTTTTATACAGTGCTAACAGCCAGGCAGAGAAGCTTAGGACAAAACTGTCTGGACCCTTGTAGATCACTAAATCTGTTTCCTGCAGTCACAGATGTGTCTCATAATTCTGAACATAAGTGCCTCAAGTTCCATATTAACACCAGTTAGGTTCTTTTCCCCCACTTTTGCTACTGGAAAGCTGTTCCAAGACCCTTTTCCTTTGACAGTTGAAAATTTTCATGACAAACCAAGTGTAACAGCAAGCTTGTTCTTGTGCTAATACTCTTCTATGTCTTAATCAGCTGATCTCCATCTTTTTTTCTTCTTTTTTTAAATCCAATTTTAGTTATTGAAGACCTGCATAGTAGGTCTGGAGCTCTGTCCTGCTATTCCATAATCTGCCCAGATACTTCCTGTGTCTTCTAGCATTATCTAATTGTACATTCAAGCCCATAACTCATAGAGAAGTCAATTCAGCTCCTTCAGTGCTGGGAAACACTTTCCCTATACAACATGCCCATTTACACTGATGCTTACCAGATATTTATACTCAGTGCTCCAGCCATAAGTCTTTTGTAGGGTAGTACAAAATATCTAAGTTGATTTTAACTGTGATTAAGTGTAAACAAAGGAGGGAAGTGAGAATAGAGAAAGTGTATTTCCATAGGATGAAAATAAATCGGAATATTTTTTTGTTGCAAGTGGATGAAAAGAAGGTACACTTTTTTCTAGGTTTGTATCTTATTTTTGTCATATTTTATTTCCTACTTAGAACATTAAAGTCAAATAGGCAAATAGATATATCTTTTTTTTTATTAGATATATCTTTATTTTTTCCCCCATTTTCATTTAAGTTTGCAACATTTGATGGTATTTTATCATCTGCTTTCTATTCACAGCCAGCAATCAAATTATTTTCACTGTATTCTTAAAAACTGAAAAATAAATACTATATTTTTAATCTTAAGCATTTTAAAATGGAAAGAGATACTTTCCAATAAGTACCAGTAAGACTAGCTCTAAGTTGCTTGTGTTGATGTACTGCTGAAGGCTAAAAACAGCTTAAACTGATTTTATTTGTTTATAAGGCAAATTATAAAATGTTCCACCAAAATAAGGAATGACAATTTTTGTCCACATAAATGTGCTTGTAAATGTAATGATGTTTGTTGTTCTTTCAACATGACTACCATTATTGAAATAGAAGAGCCAGTACTAATTCTTGCTGTCATATTTTTAAAAAATGAAAATAAGGCTTTTAAAGAAGCGTCAAGGTTTTCAGTGTAGATCATTTATCTCCTGCATGCTCTTAGTATAACACCCTCAGCAAAACAGAGAGACAAAAGCTAACTAGAGTTCTGCTTTCTAATCTCTTTAAGAAACATACGTTTGAGGATATTTCCCAACTTCAGAGTTTTCTGAAACTCAGTGAGACCTTACTGAGTAAGATGGGAGGATTTCTCATTGTCTTAAAGGCTGTGTAACCAGGACACAGGGTGAAAACCCGGAGAAGTCTGCCTTTTTTGCCACCAGCCAAAGGAAACCCTTTCCTTTCTCATTTAAATAATTACAGGTTTCAGACTGTGTCTTGATCAACTTTCATGGTGTCAACCATCCACTGAGAATACTCACTAGATAATAGCTGATAAGAACATTCAGGCAAAAAACCCTCTCACGACTGAGCGTATATGTGGTTTGAATACAGTAGTATTTTTCAAACTTCTTGGAAGTAGGAATTCCTCTCCTCCCCCTCCTCTCACCTGTCTTTGCGTGCCCTCCTGTGTCAGCAATGGCTCCGTCCCTCTGGGGAGGGGAGAAATGTTATCTTGCTGTCTACAAGTACTTGCATTCGCTTTCCTGCTCTGGAGAAGCTTCGTGCTGCTTGCTGAAAGAAAACTGAGCATCTTCTAACCAATACTGTCTCAAACTTTTCAGAAGTTCCTTTTCTGAATTTTTTCATGATTCCTACAGCTGTCACCAGCTACTCCATTCAGGTTGATAAATTCGGGGACATAGTGATGACTTCTCTTTGTGGGAATATTTTACAGTGGTCTTTATGGTTCTGTCTGCTTTGGGAGCTCACCCCACAAATGACATCTTGGTCCTGCTGCAAACTGAAGTGTTTCTTCTCCTACTCTTTTAAATTTGTTATCTGCAGATGAAGTCACTGCTTGCCAAGTTGCCTCCTCTTGTTACTGGATTAGAAATGTATATTACAGTATTTGCAACACTGCAATTTAGGAATAGATACACTAGATAAAAATCAATGACTGTCAGGTCTGACCTCCACTGATAGCTAGCATCAGATGTTTAAAAAAAATAAAACAATGATAATGCAATAATAATAGTGATAATTCTCTGTAGAATATGGCAAAATCACCATTAAACTGTTGTCAGTTCTTGTTATGTGACTATTTTGTGATCAGGAATAGAACTGAAAAGTATCATTTCTAGATAAGATAAAAATGAGTATTTTAAGTAAGTTTTATGGCTGAACACATTTAGGAGTTGAGAAATCCTGAATTCCAATCTTGCCTTGGCCACTGCAGAGTCACGTGACCCCAAGCAAGGTATCTGAACCTGTTTTATAGTGATATCTGATTTTCTGTGCCCAACTAGGCAAGCCTTTAAAGAGCCTGAGTATTCGCATGCTTAAAACTGCAGACATACAGAGTCTTTGAAAACAGGCACCTCGTGTCATGTTCCTGAAATCAAAAGCTGTTTTTGAAACATTTCATTTCAATTTCTTCCTGCCTCAGTTTTCCCCAGCTGCCAGCAGGATGAGGTGGAACCTATGATAAAAGGGTAAGAGGGATGTTAATTTATTAGTATCTGTGAGGTGCTTTGAATATGTGAACGGCACTAATTCCTGCTGTGTGCTGCCCCATTCTGCGGGCTCACAAAGCGCTGGCGGTCGGAAGGGCCGACGTCCCCGTGCAGCGCTGTGACACACGCGCAGTTTCTGCAGTCCTTAGGGTAGGGGCTGCTCCCTTCCAGTGACTTTCTGGAGTAGCATGGAAGGGTCAGAGATCTGAGGCTGCTTCACCAGTTGGGTAGAGAAGTGAAACGTGAAAAGCTGAATCTGTAGATTTACCTGAATCCAGGAGCTCTACGCAGGGTTCTGCCTTGCTGGAAGAAACCTTCTGCTAAGTATAAAATGCATCTCTGTGAGAAGAGCAGACACAGAAACAGCAAGCTACACAATATTATGAGACTGTTGGGGAAAATAACTCTGTTATGGGTCCTGGGCATCGCTCTGATCATAAAACCCAGGAAAATATAAGAAAACTTTCCTTCTTGCCTTTTAAATTAATTGAATCCCCAGATACTGCTTTAATTATTCATGCTGATGATGCGGTATTTTGTTCAGCAGTTTCTGAGAAACCAGAACCATGGTATGCTCACTGATTCTTACTGTCATCATAAACTTTTCCACCATCTTTCGTCTTATGTAAATTTAATTCCAAACACACCACTTCATGCTTTATTATCTCACAACAGCAATTGCATTTGGCCCTTTGATTCATCTGTGGAAAATGCATTATGAAGCAAAGCATAAATATCATAAAATGGTTAGTTCATGGGGCTTCTAATTTCAGGAACATCACAAAATGCTAATTCATAGTCTTCATACTAGCATAAAAATATATTTCAGTGGATGTCATGAGGGTAAATCCCTGCTCTCGTCCTTCACTTTGGAAAATGCTACAGCTTAAAGAAACTTGAAAGTTCTAATAAAACTTACAGCCAACTAGCTTGCTAGAGTGTTCATCTAGACTGCAGTGTATTCTGAATAAAAAAATATATAATAGAACCTTCAAAGTAGCCTAGGATGAGAACTAAAGTAATGAAAGAACAGGTTGCGTTTTCTTTCTCTTTTACTTGCTGTATTTTACTGTGTGTAGTGGTCTTCCAGTTGGTTTGGTTCATCTCAAACAGTGACAGGGCTGCCGTCTTCAAGGTCATTTTCTAACCGTGAAGGTACTAAACCACAGATGAATCAACATGGTTTAACTGTGTTTGGATCTGGAAAGAGAAAAGTCAGTTCATTTTGGCAGAATCCATAGGCATCTGTGCATGTGGTTTCCAGTGGGGAGTTTAGAGCACAGAAGAAAAATCTTGGCTGGAAGAGGAACAGAGCATGCAGAGTAGATAAAATATGAAACACACTGTTTACAAACCCCACTCTTCTGAGAGATGGACTAGGCACACAGTGCTTTTCACTTTCTGATATGTACATGTGAAGATTTCATCCACAGCTTTTGCTATGTCAATTTTTCCTTATTTTCAGGTATAATCCATACACCTTGGAGATGCGTGTACCAGCTCTATATACAGATTTATTCTTTGTATATTTTGATTACAGAGTTGAAAACTGAATGGGGAACTTAGAACCACAAGTAACAAAAAAGTTGAGACAAAATTTCACAACCATTAGAGGCAAATGTGGAGTGTGCATGCGTGAAAGAAAGAGAAGGGGACTGGAACAGACTGTCAGGCTGGCTTTGCTGTCTCTAGGCAGCTCTAGCTTGCATGACCAGCACTTATGCAGCAGATCAATAGGTCTTAGTGCCTTGTTCGAATTTACGAAACAGTCTTTGCAGAAGATCTTTTCCTTTTCACCGATTATCAATGTGAGATATTGAATACTACTTTTTAATTTTACAGCATATTTGCCTTTAAGTCCTGTTTTTCTGTATTTCAACAAATATGTTGATTGTGTTGTTTGGTGTTTGGAATTCTTTGTGCCTTTTCAGCAGTAAGGTAAGGTCGTTTCTGAGATCACAAAAAGCCCTTTGCACACTGAACAGAAGCAGTGTAAGCTAAGTGAATGTGCTCAGTTACAGAAAAACGGAGTCACTGAGAATTATGGTTGCCATGTCCATGCTGCTCTGAAAGAGCAACCTTTGGAGCAGCCCCAAGCATGGCATAGTCCTTGTGTCACCTTTGGTCTATGCACCTGCCCAAGAGCTGCCTGTAAGCGCATGCTTGGCAGGGTGCTAATAATCTGGGCGTCCACGAGAACGTGGGACTCGCATACTGTGGAGGTTGCATTTTGGTTTTGCTTCTCATTTGTCTGTGTAGACGGTAGGCAATTTGGAGCCTAGAGATGGTGTAGAAATAGCAAAGGACTTGTTAGCTGCTCTTTTTCTTGTCTGTTAATTATAACACTTTTATGAAATTGGGATTAATTCATCCTGTTACACAATAAAACTTGTCAGGCATCCTTAGGTGAGGCTGGTTCACCTACTTAGTTAATATTTCAGTTATGTTACTGGTACTTTAAATCTGAAGTAAGCGGCTCTTAAACATAACTTTCCACAATAAAAACAGCGTTATTTTCAAACTACATGAAAAGTTGTGAATATAGGTGATCAGCTGGTGCAAATTCAACCTACTTTTGCTGGAATACTTAGAGATACATTGATTCATATCAGTGAGGATATAATTTGTTGTCTCTCAAGACGGTCTATGCAGCAGGACTACTGTATTCAGCAGTAGTCATTCCGATAAAGGAGCAACTACCTCTGTTATCCTGCAGACAGTTGTATGCATATATACATAGGAAAATACTAGCTACTCCAATTTTTTTCAAGTTGGGAGGATAGCAACTGGAACAGGGAAGAAATGGGATCCCCTACCTAATACAGGCAGTGCTATTTTTTAAATTTTGGATCATGCTTGCTTAGGATCAGAACATTTGTGTGTGTAATGTGACAACCCAGATTTTTGTACTGGCTATCAAAACTGTTGAGTTTGTGATTTTATTCTCTGCAAATCATCATCATTATTTACTCTTAGATGAATAATTTAGATATGTTACTTTTATGAAGACTGGAAGGAAAATTGACTCTGTATCTCCAACACCAGCAGAGAGTCTGTAAATTGTATTAGGCTGGAGTTTCTAAAATCCGGTCAGTGCTGTAGATTATTTTATATATGAATAGAAAGGAGTAAAGTATATTTATTCCAAAGTACATATAAATTTTAAAACCCCAGTAGGTAAACTTTAACTTCTTAATAATGTAGCATCGGTAAGAAAACAAATTCTTGCTCACTTTGTGTTTTTATATTTTCTTTAATTTTGGATGTTACAAACAACATAACCATGGAGGGCCAATGATTTCTAATATTGGGTAAAGCACAAATATAAAATATACTTGAAGCTCAGCTCTAAGTAGATTATAAACATTTAATATAGAATGTTATCATAATATTCAGAGCACCAAATTGCAGACTTCTGTCACCCACTTTCAGGCATGCTTCTGAAGATCATAGTTAATTCTGCTGATTTATGGTAATGCTGTAGCACTATCATACGCAGCATCAGAAACCACTAACAAGCTTAATATAAGCTTGGACTGAAATGGTTTGAGGTTTAAATTTCTGTAACGATTATAAACTAGAGGGAGTGAAATCCCACTTCAGCAAAAAAATAAAAGTGTCTTGTTACAATTCAATATTGCATCCTCTCTCTCCCCCCCTCTCATTCCAACCCCCCCTTATTTTCTCTTCTCTCTTTAGCTTCTCTGAGGAGCCATATTTGAGAAAAGTAATTTTAAATTGTGACTGGCATTTTTAAATTTAAAAATAATCCTTTTTGTATGGTAATGTGCTTTATAATTAGGAGACACAATGTTAGCATTTATTGGAAGTAGAAAAAGAAGCTAGGCTGAAAAGTATTAAAATCAACTAGATTTTTTTTGCCCATTTCATTTGAAATGATAGCTATTTATAAAACAAATCTGATGACTTTGCCAACCTTTTCCATAAACATTTTAATAATGTAAGTCATATTTGACTATTTCAGGGACACTATGGACTGCAATTACTATAAAATCTGTTTCAAAACTCACTCTGAACTTAGGGTTAGTATGAGGCTAACGAAGGTGCACAAAGAGAAAATGTTACGAACCGGAACTTTAGTGGGTGTAAATCATAGTGGTGCTGTTGTTTCATAATGAATTCAAAGGAACTACAATAACTTAAATTTGCTGAGAATCTAGCCTTGCATGCTTCTCTTTATACACTGTGCTCTTCCCTTTCCTATGCCTTCATGAGAGCTCTGCTGAGTAGCCATTTTTGGCAAATGGCCAACATTATACTGGAAATAAAAATTTTTAGCAACCTTGCCATGGGCTCAGGCAACATATTGCCATTTTCAAATTACAGTTTCCCAGCTCCCATCAGCCAAAATTGTTTTTCTTTTCTCTGCTCTCATCAAAATGTAAAAATTGGCCAAAATTTTCAAAAGGATTTGAAATGTTTACTTTCTGGGCATTGAATTTGATATCAAGTATCAAATCATGATATCTGAGTTTCAGATCTTAAAGAAAGCTGGTTTTAAAAGTTATCTCAATTTGGGCAGGTATAAAGAATTATGACCTCCCCAAATCCTGCTATTTGTCAAAATTAAGGTCAAACAAAACAATGTAAAGGAAAATAGCCACATTTTTCCTTTTGTGTGTAACTTGTACTGATGTGATTGTTGTACTCAGTGCAAGCTGTTTGATTTGGCAGCGTTCTAATATTTTTTCCAGTCCTTTAGAAAAATCATGATCATGCATTAATCTAAACTTCATTACTTTGGACCAAACTCAGGTATACCTGTTGACTTCAATGGGACTATGAAGTTTTTTAAGGTAAGAAAAAATTGACTGATTATATTAATTCCTTGTAATTTTTTGAAGCTGAGCCACATCTTGTTTGCAGTAATGCTAATTGTACCTCCATATTGCCTTTTTCATCCCAAATGCTTAAAAAATAGGGATCACAACTTAAACAAAACTCCTAATTATTTTCACTAATACCTTTTCATGGATAAGTTCTGCAGAATTTGTCATTATCTGAATCCTACAGCATCAGGACACTGTACTGTAGTTGACTGTGTGGTGAAGAGTTTTACCTTCATCAGGGGGCAAATTTGTGCTGCCACCAAATGTCATATGAGCATCCACACAAGATCTTCGGTTCACATACTTCAGTACTTCTCCCATTTAGAGAAGCATGTGGAACCCACTGCCTTTCTCTTGAAAAGAAGAGAAAGTAAGTCAGCTCTTCTGGGATTTGAACCTGTGTCTCCAAGTTGTTCAGCTATTTTGCATCTGATGCTAAGGCTACTGATGTGGCTAATGGTCAAAGCTTCTTATGCTAAAAATGGATCTGACTGGTTCTGTTTCCTTTTCTCCATCAGCCTAAGCAGAGATTTGAAAAGGAAACCACCAGGTTCTGTAAGATTTGGGAGGGCTCATCATCTGGTGTTGAAATACGGACTCCACACGCTACAGCTTTCTTTTCAGGATGTCACTCTCCCGCCTCCACACTCACCACCAAACAAACATAGAAATCTACTACTGTTCTCCCCATGCACTCCATTTTCTTCCAATCTGAGAGCCATTTGTGTGTATAATTGAAAATTAGCAGTGCAGCTGTTTGAAGAGAGTAATTTATCACAGCACATTGTTCGCTCCTGACACTTTAGACCTGGCTCTAACAAGGCAGTGGTTGCTGGGGGTTGAGCTGCAGAAAGTGATTCGGCTGTAATGCCACGTTTCCCCTGCTTTGTTGCTAATTGTAGCCTCTTTTTCTCCATTGAATTGGGAGTTGAGTAAAAGAGCTTGTTTGCTCTGTGCGACGAGGCTGCCAGGGCCGCTTGGGCTATTATCACAAGATACTCTTGATCTTTTGAAAAGCAGGAAATAGAATTTTTCTCCAACAGGGAAAGTAATTTGCGATGCGTCCATTAGTTCTTCATTAAAGCAAGATTAAATTGCACGGCAAATCACATCTGTGTTTGGATGATTAAAGGGTGGCATTTTAGAGGCCAAAACTAATTACTAGCCAAAATGAATGGGAGTGAAAAAACAGTCATGTTTTTACATTAGATAGTGTGGCTTGTAATTAGATTCAAGCTAATTCCACTATTTCTTCTCATTTAATGAGATGAGCCTGTCCTCATCTTTTTCTAGGCCATGCTAACAGCCCCAAATGTATAATTTTGATAATACTGAGAGTTTACTTTATTGAAATTTCTTAGCTACCTGCCACAAGTGACTGTTCTGTCTAGTGGTGCTTCATTATACATCAACACAAGCTACTGTGCATGGCCCTAGTGAGCATCTCAAGCAATCTCTGTGCATTTGTATGTATGTATATATATACCTGGGCATAAATATGTGTGTCTGTACATATACATAGATACATAAATATAATGCCCATGATACATGTATATATTAAACATATTCAGTAATCTTGAAAGAAAGTAAGATAGATCTTTGCATATCTGGAAAGTACAAATCTCCATGGAAAATTCCTTTAATTGAGGCGATTTGGAGGAAGTTGTTCTTCAGGCATGAGAAGAATGAGGTAAATAGTTGCATCAAGTGGTGAATGGTTGAAATAACACAGTTAAGTCATTTACTGCATTTTTAAAAATGAGGTTCGGCTAATTGTTATTATGGCAATAACTCTCAGTAGAAGCTTGATACTGAGAGCTGATTCCAAATGACTGAGTAATAATTCATTACCTTTAGGATATATTACATTTCTAAGATCAGAAGTTCTTATTTCTCGTAAACAGATGCTGCCAATAATGTGGTACTTGGATTCCTGTACTGAGAATGAAACAGGAGTGAAGGGCTCCAAATGGGATGAATTTGTGGCCCAGAGAATAGATGCTGTCCCTGGCTTCTACCCCATGGAGATCCTGTGGAAAACAATAGCTGGGAGGTTTGTTACCTGTTCCATAAAATGTCATTGCAGTTACTCCCTGAGACAGACATAGATATGGCCAAGTATCTGCTCACAGAGCTCCAATGAAGCATGCTATGGGGTAGTGGAGGGTGGTGGCTGGAGCAGGGCAAAGGGGAAAGAGATGTAGCGCAGAGACTACTCTATAGAGATGACTCTGATCTTCCAATTTCCAGAGAGATTATTAGAATTTGGGAGTAAGCCCGTAGCTAATTTTTCAAGATTGGGATACTTCTCACTTCGGTGCCCCCAACTTTATACCCAATAGAACGTTCAGGGAAGAACTTTGAGGAGATTGGGCCCCGAGAGAGATCTGTAGAAGTAAACAAAAGAGCATGCTAGAAATTTTGTGGTCATGAAGAAAGACACCTTGAAGAATTTACGATTTAAAGGTCTGATCTGCAAAGGTTTGCTCTTATTGGCTGTTGATTTGCTATCATGAACTTACCGTTGGCATCTTAATACCTTTAACGTGGGTGTGTAAACAGGCAGTTGTGTGCACTCTAGTACCGTCTTTTGAGCAGGCATTTGATGAGTAAGTGCAGTGTACATTTCCTCCCTCCTCCAAGTTCCCAGGTGTATTTTACAGGTCACCAAACACATTCTGAGGGGGATTTGCCTTTGTCTGTATTTGCCCCATTCTTACTATTTCCCTAAATGTTTGCTGCTGGTCACTGTCAGGACGCAAAATTACAGGAGAGACCTTTGATCCAGTCCAGGATGGCCATTCTTACAAATTCATAATGTATACATGTATGTGGAGCTTTATTTTCATAAAACAATTTCTTATTTGAGCAATATCAAACAGTTCCCACTACATGCAAAATTCTCTTCGTCTTCAGTAATTTATCTGGGCATTCTTCACTGCCTTTTCTTTAGATCCCTTACTGTCTACTTTGAAACCTGGGACAACCAACATTATGGTCTGTTTGTTGCTTTGCTGTCTGTGAAAAGATCATTGGTTTACATTCATTATAGATTTTTGTCTAAGACTTGCTACTTGAATATACCTGCCATGAAACTGCCACCAGCAGAATACCATAAGGGCGTCCAAGCTCACTTCCGATGAATTTTCAGAGGTTTGGGGATTTCTTCCAGAGAAGCAACAACATATTCCATGATTGCCACTTTCATCTGAATTTACTCTTAGATGGTGAAAACTTAATGGTGAAAATAATACAGTCAGGTCTAGCAAAGCAAAAAGTAAGGTTCTGAACTGCAAAAATGAAAAAAAATGTTACAAAGAAGAGAAATCCCCCTGGATCATAGAGTATTTTCCTACTTCTCATTTAGGAACTTTCAGGCGTAACTTAGCCATAGGTGCCAAGGGGCTGACGTCATAGCATTTTGCCCCCCGAAAGCTGCTTTTCAGAGGTTTCTTGCAGTTGCTTCTTTGAGCTGCTACTTGTTGCTTTTGTCTCATGGAATTTCTAACCTGAATTCCGTTTCTTTTTTTAAACTTTCCCTCATGTTTTTTTAGCTGATAAGAATGTGATTTTAGTGACTCAATTCTCTGCTGTGTATTTTTTGTGTTATCTCTAGAGATAGGTTTCGGACTAATGGACATGAAACTTGCTATCTGGTGTTAAGGATTAGGTAAAGTCAATGTAGTAATCAGGAATTGGACAGTGGAAATCTGTCACTATTTCAAAGTTATAGCACTAATTTATTAGGTGTATAGCATAAGTAATACTCATTCTACATACATCTTATCAAACTCATTATCTCTTTGCAGTGAGCCACATGTTATATTAATAAAACAGATGAAAAGGTTGGCATTTGAGTATTTTGTCTGAACCACTCTTTCCTACCCTTTTTCAGTTTGAGGGACTCATGCCATTGCACCTGCATTTGAATTCTCCTAATTACAGGGAACCTTGCTTGCTAAAACAATAAGAGAAAAGTGTCCATTTATCATTGCTTGTAGCTAGAAGAATGATGACTGACATTCCCACGGATACTCTGGCAAGCTGAAAGGCCTCTTACAGCTAACGGGAGGTGCTAAGAATTCATCTGAAGACAGAAGGATCCTAGTTTGTTCCAAAGACAGTTTATATTTCCTAAACTTGCAGTTGCAGATTTCAAAACTTTAAAAAGTTCTCTGCTGTCCTTGAAAGCTTCCTGCAATAATGGAACCAAAGTCTACAATAAAAAGCTTTAATTTCTGCTTCACAGCCACTTAAATGGTCTGTATTTTCAGCTCCCTAACGTATTTCTTCACGACAGTATATGCAACCATAGGTCCTGCAATTTTCTAAGCAATATACTTAGAAAGGGAAGATCTGAGAATTCCGGAGAAGTTAGTTTTGTCTGTGGTGGTGGCTCCCAGAGAATTTTTTACTGGCTCTCACCCTCAGCAGCAGCTGATGTACATTTTGTTTGATCATTTCCAGAATTCCCGTGACTGGTGTATTAAAATGGCAGCCTTCCAGATGAATAATAAGCGTTGCCACACTTTGCTATCTTTCTAGATGAATGGCAAGCAATAACTTTTGGACTCAATCATCCAGTTTCATGCATACAAATCAATTGTCCAAATAGCTTCACTACAGTGAGCTCCAAAGCCCAAGATAAGATAAAACAGAGGTCAGAATTTTATCCATAAACAGATGATCTGTAAAATGTTCCAATTAGTTTTGAGAATTAAAGAAATAGTAACAGACCAGAATGTAACTCTTGACTGTCGTCTTTCTCCAGATGCATTAAGGTTAATCATCCAAATTCTCTAGTTGTTTCTGTTTTCCAGAGAATGAAGCGTAATTGTTAAGATGTTAACACCATTACGTATCAGTGTACATACACACGTTTTTTAAATTTTTTCTTTTTAAATTTTTTCTTTAATATGATTAAAAACACAGCCTTTACATTTGAGAATCTTACAGAAAAAAATTGAGAGAAACAGATTGTATCTAGCGTACAAAGAATAGGAAGAGAAATATATGTAAGACTACTAAATGACTAGATTTTTCAAAGGATTATCAACTCATCCAAACAATTACCACACTTCTGATGGGGGGAGATAACCAACAGCTGAGGAATGTGGCTTCTTAACCCTCTTGAACTAATATAATAAATGTTTGTGTGATTGTGCATATAAGGTGGCTAGAAAGTTTGGTCATAACTCGAGAAACACTGGGGAAAAGTGAGTTGTGAGGAAAAATTTGTAAGAGGACAGTTTTATGGCATGAGGGAGAAGGAACGGTTTTCTAGGCAAAGATGGCATGAAAGGTAGGAAGAAGGTAGAATAGCTTATGAGGAGAGCAGCTTTAGCAAGATAAGAGACAATATTTAACAACTGGAAGCAACGAGGAGAAGCCAGCATCATATGACTATCCAGCTAATGCTTGCTTTCACTGGCATTATCAGAAGTGAAATCTCAGGAATAAAATTTCACTTGAGACAGAGTCATTTATCTAAGTCATGATCTTGGCATTTGGTGGATACACTATAATTATAAAAGTTGATCAGGTCTTCCACTAACAAATTCTGTACTACGACAAGTAATATTCAGGTCACACTTCTCCTTTGAAGTTTTAATGGCCACTACAATTTTATGTTAGTCACTCACTTATGTTTGAAGTAAGTGTGCAAAGCCTGAGCTGTCTCCATTTGTCTATAACTACTTCAGAAGCTTCAGAAGGCATTGAGCTCATAAAACTGCAGGCTTCAAAGAGCTTATTCAGAGATTCCGTTCTGCTGCTGCCATTTATCAAAGGGGCACTTTTAAAATATGTATGTCTTTATAATAAAATGTTTTTTAAAATATAAACCTGACAGTGGGGATGACTGAAACAAAATCGCCATTGGCTTCAATGACAGCAGAACTGAGTTCCATAGTTTTAAAGCTAACATTTATATTTCTACAAAAGTGTTATCTTCAAGTGTGTTCCTAATATAAGGAAGTACAATTCAATTTTTCCCTCTTTTCTTTTCTTTATCCTAATTTTATGGAACTTCAATGCGACTTTAACCTGGACCTTTAAATGAAGTTTTAATTTTAACACCATAATAAAGAAAATGATTGTCTCTTCTAAAAAAATAGAAACTGTTTATAAGCAGAATTCGTCCTATTGGGCAGATACAAACCTGAAAAGTTGATGGAATATTAAATCTAGACTGTAACTTGTTAAAACATAGGACAGGAATTATGTCATTTATAATTCCTGTGATAGGTCTTTCATAGCTCTAGTAAGTGATGCTGGATAGATCACATGGCATTGAGATATTTTATATCCCCTTTAAACAGGAATGATATTAAGTACTTAAAACATATTCATAGTGGCATGCTTTTTGGTCTAGTCCAGTTCCCCCCAAAACAGTGACAGACTTTCCATTGACTTTACTGTATATTATATCAGCCCTTTGACTCATCATTTTAACTTCTGTAAAGAATCATGGCCTCAGGGGGAAGTGGTAGTGGATGTCTAAGAAACTGATACAGTATTAACTAGCAATTACTTTACAAATGTGTATTTATGGTTATAAAGTGCTACTCCTCCTTCTTGTACCCCAACAGCTTGGTTGCTTCTTTTGTTTGCTCCAACGTTGGACATGATAACATCACAGTCGGTTGTCATAGAAATGGCTGTGATGTTGCAAATTCAGCTATATGTCTTCACAGTGAAATTGTAAAAAAAGAGATGGGCAATAGGGGGAAAGCCTCGTTTAAGGACAAAAGGGAAGGTGGATTCCAAATTCAGGCCTAAAATCTGGACTACTCCCTTTGACTTCAGTGGGATAACTCCCCAAATAAATACCTTTGAAGTTATTACTTTTGAAGTTGTTATTTTTCTGCAGTTACTTACCTGGCTTACCTAGCAAGCTGGTTCCTTTGAGGATGGAAAGACCCATCAAGTCAGCTTGAACACTGCCCAGCAGAGTGGCCTGATTCAGGTCTCTGGATCTTACCACAGAACAACTAAATAATGATATTATCATGGTAATGATTTTGTAAACATCGCTAATAGCATTGGAAATAGTCATCCAAACACAGGACTTCAATGAGTTTTGTGCTTTTCCACTAATTAATCTACTACCTCAGACATTTAAGAGCCTGCATTTGGGGCATATTCTGTTGATTCACAGTTTGACTGCATTGAGAAGTTGGCTTGCATAAACATTCCAGAAGAATTATTTCACCTTTGCTATTCTGGAGTAATTCCTCCATGTAAATACTTTCTTTCTGATTATAAGTTACTTCCTTCTGAAATAATTACTCTGCTTCAGAAAACAATAACTCTTCTGAAATAAATTTATTACTATTCTAGAATAAAATTCTCTACAACAGAAAATATTCTGGAATAGCTGAACTGTAGGTATCTGATAGATCCCCACCAAAGACAAAACTGAACTTTTTAAACAAGTACCTACCTGAAGTAGCTCTGTGTCTTTATTTAATTTGTTTAATAGAGGAAGAAATTAGAGGATTGCACTAAATCTACCAGCCATCGTTCTTTAGATGCTAGCAATCACTTAATTGGCTTTCCAGACTGTTATTCTGAATTCTTGGCTATTCCTGGAATGCATGGTACTGCTTGGAAAAGCATGAGTCTCTTAATGGCCTTCTTTGGAGGTAATGAAATTGCCAGTCAATAAAAATTAGCATTGGTGCTATGTGATAAATATATACTTTTCATGGCTCTCTACTTCTGTTCTGAAACCAAAATTAAATTATGGGCTTGCTGGTAGTCTTGTACAAAACTCTGTTTTCATCTTGGCAGAACCATTTAGGGAAGCCAGCGTGACGATACAGTGCTATGCCCAATGTTCTAGACTAGGCTTGTGCTTAAATTTAAGAATTTACTTTTGCCTGGAGATGGAGCTGACTGATTGTTTTTTGCTGACTAGACAAAACTTAATTCTGCAAGCTTCAGAGACATGCCTTTGAAATAATTTTCATAAACTACTGGAACTGAATGCTATTTTGACGCTAGACTTTCTTTTTTAACCTCAAGATAATTGGAACTTAGGGAACGAGAACCGGGAGGAGTCCCCTGCTTCGCTAAGTCCAGGCCCCCGCAGTTGCAGGTAACCACAGGCAGAATTCACAGAATACCCACTGATAGAGTGGACAAACCAAAACACACAGCAAGACCCCATATAGTAAAAATGAGACATTTAGTTCAAAATCCAAAGCTTGGAATTCTGCATTAAACCAGGAAAGACTCGACTTTGGGGACTGGCAGTTTATTTAGAAGCTAATGTGGATACTCAAAAAGCCCCATATATTGCATGCTTTAGAACTTTGCTCTTCTGTAAGACAACCCCAGCAGTAAATAACAAAGAAAGAAGTGTAATTCTGATAAAATCTGGGGTACAAGCTGTGGCTAGTTACTTTTGATGAAAAATATTAGTTGGAATTTATAATGTATTTATTGTAGAATTAGATCTACAAATGGGTTCTTTTTTAAGTGGGACTTAGTTACTAAAATTTCCTCACATCTCCCCATATGCTCCATGTACTTGCCACCTAAGACTGGAAATGTGTGTATCGCATAGCTGTCCACACTTTAAAGTTCCCTAAAGTACCCAAATTTCTACCTAAAGTTCAGTCTATACGTTATGCTGAATCACAGGTGAGACAGGTGGAGCACAAAGGCAGGCATTCCTGGTTCCTCCTGAGGCTGTTGCCGCTTATGTAAAAGCTTTAGACACTTACTGAACCACAGAAAGGAAGGATGATTGTGGTTCTGTAGTTCGGTGGTTACATTTCAACCCCTCACATCCAGGACTCTTTCTTTCTCAATAATCAATCATTGGATAAAGGACTGAAGTAATCCCTGGTTGGAATGGGCGTTGGAACACACTTTTTTACTTAGAGTAGCTTATCATAGATTTTTAAGGGGAATATATTTCAAGAATCCTTTGATCAATATTACTTGGCAAAATTACTTTTTCTTTATAGTATACTGCTGGATAAGGTCATTGATCAGTATGTTTCAGACCTAAATAATGAATCTACATAATGTGAGATTGATCAGACCAACTATTTGTTGTACAATGGATAACTTGGTCAAAGCAAAATTATTGCAGGAAATTGGCTTGACTTTGTAAAGAACTCTGAATATGTTGAGAGATATTGAAAAAGTATTCTTTCCAACTGATACTGTTAGCAAACAGTTACAGACTTGAACTGCATTCATTAGAAATATATACTACAGAAAACAGAATTAGACAAACATTTAGAAGGAAGGCCAAATTGTTTTTCATACATGTAGGACAACTGTAAAATATTTCAAAAGTGCTCCATGGTATTGAATGCAATATTGTGTCTAGCTAAGCTCGCATAATTGTGTTAAGTTTTAGCTTACATTTGCTGTGTCTATTTCAAACTTAAAGAAGGTGCTATGCACCTGGGAGATGGCCTTTCTCCCATTTATATCGTTTGGTCTGATAAATGATATTACCTTTCTCTGCTTTGTATGGCTTGCTCATGTAACGCAAACATGTACTTGTTAAGGTATAAGAGCAAACACACATATATGAACAAACAGCTTGAGGACAAAGCTGTGATCACATGGAAGCAGTTCTCTCTGAGGCTCTAAATACATTTTCAAAGCAGGATTTTGTAATTGATTAGTTCCTGAAAGTAAATTTCAAAATAAATATTGGCACTGAGTGAAAGATAATTACTAGAAGCATTATGAACCTGACCACTTACCGTCAAAAGCAAAAGCTATGCTTGTTTAATAACGTTCACAGAATGTGGACCCTTATGCCTGAACCATTTTGAATCACATTGCAGGAAGAGGACCAGAACAGCATTTGAAACAATGCAACAGGGATCTCATGTGAATTTGGGTGGAAGAGTAGGCTGCAGAATCAAACTATCAACTATGTGTATTGGGTAGACTCTGACTGCTGATCAGGACACAAATGCTTTTCTTAAAGAACTTAACAAAGGCCTTAAGAGATTTGTATGCTTTAAGAATAAGGCAACACATTGATATCAATTCCATTGTGCTGTTTCAAGTATGTATAGCATACAATTCCTGTTTACACCAAAGCAAGTTCATTGGTTAAAATAATTATTACTGAGTAAATCCAGGCATCTACTAAACTCACTGTTGAAGAAAAACAAGATGAGGATAAAAGTTATAGATCTAAAGATAGTGAGAGATAGCATGCGTGAATTTTGAAATGCAGAAGTATTTTTACTTTGCAAAGAAAGCCAGGAGTTTGAGTAAGGCCAACTTAATAAAAGAGGTTCAGAAGTGTTACATCTGTTCGTAGGAGGAGCCTCTTTCCAAATTTTCTCTTTAGCCTTAACCCAGACCCAGTAATTTAGATCCATCAAAATGCCATGACCTGAATCTTTGGGTTCTAGAAGAGAAATAAGTAATCACCTCTGGTCTGCTTATCTGAAGTAAAAATACTCAGTCCCATACTTTGAGAGACAGACTATATTACATGTAACAGGCACCAAATGTCAGAAAAGGATGAACTAAACTAACTACATAGAAGATGTATTCACTGGAAAATTCTTCAGGACCCCAAAGGAAGGGACACTTCACAAAATAAGATCAGCCTTTACAAGGACAGTTACAGGTTAGGTACCTGGGCAAGGAACTGTTAAATGTTCTACTCAAGCTGCAGCATGAGGACAGTATGATATGTTATGGGGAAGACTGGCAAGGAAAAAAAGATCTTACGGAAGTTATAGAAATAAATTCTTGATTATTTTTTAAGTCTAACAAAGCACAAAACCCCCTCAGTTGACAGAAGCTTATACATGACGAATCTTTCTGCTAGGTGATCACTCAATGGTGCAATCTTGTGATCGATTCTCATTTGTATTTTAAATATTGAGCTATAACAGAATAAGCTGAATAACAAAGGCTTAACCTAAGTTGGCTAAGATGGGATTCCATACAACTTCATAGATACTTACAACGTACAAGTGACCATTACCTCATTTTTGCAATTCTCTGACATATCAGTAGAAGCGTAATACACCCTGTCTTTTACCGTCACTAGTAGTAGAAGAAAAATCAACATAAATACCAGAGAACTTGATTTTTAAAAAAATGAAGTATCAACAACATAATCCCTTTTTCTTAGACTGAGAGTATCACTTACTACTAGTTTTGAGATTTAGAGGCCAAAGGAAAAGAAATATATTGCCGATACCTAACAAAAACAAGAAGTCCTGAAGTGATTAAGTCACTGTAGACCAAACTAAGCATAACAAATGAACCCCATTTCAAACTGAAAAAAGTTAAATTTCAGAAAGTGGATGTTATCCCAGGAAAGACAACATCTCTTCCATTCTCATTGATGTCACATATTATAACTCACCCCTAGGTCAATTCTACAGGAAGAACAGAAGCTTCTTAAACAAAACTCAGGATAGTCTAAGAAGATACAGACAATATGAGAGAGAGGTTATAATAGCTACTGGAGGTAGTGGATATGTAGCTTACACCCAACTTTTTTTTGTCTTGATTCAAATATAGCTGAGGTTAGGAGATAACAGTCTACTGCCAACACTTTTATTTGTTATACTTTTAATACAAAGGCTGTTTGTAAGCTCACATAGGATTATTTTTCTCAAGCAGTCTCATATGGTAATAAATTGTCCCTATTCAGGGTGATGAATGCTTCAGGATCATGCTTTTTAGGCCATGCTCATTCCTTACACTAAGCAATTCTTGTATTTGTCTATCTACTTTGCAGAGGTCCTGTCTATCACTCTCCCATTCTGCTCTATTTTCAGGAACCCCCTGAAGCCCCCCTCTCTCCTTCATTGTGTCAGAGGCTGCGTGTGCCCTCCCAGTGCCTAGACATCGCCAGGTCTGTGTCCCACCTTCCCACCCCACAGGGGCTCTCTGACCCCTTGTATTTCCTTCCCCATATCATTTGCTCTTCATCCTTTCCCCGTATCAGGCTTTTGTGGCTCTTTGTCTTCCTCCGGTCCTGTCTTTCACTCCATTATTACTTCTCGTATTTCTACACTGAGAAGACAAGCAGAGATGAGATATGTTGTTGTTATACTGCATGCTGTTAACAGCTTTGATCAATAGACAATTGCGGATCTTAGTGAAGCTTCTGGTTCTGCCAGCTGTATAACTGGAGCTCCATATATTCCCTGTTTAGCTTTCTTCTTCTTTTTCATTTGATTCTACTTAAATCTGTAAATACCTATGCATTTATGCCTCGGACATTCTTTGACAAATTGTGGAACTGATTGGATGTATTATTCAAAAGTTCCCATTTTACAACCAAAAAGACAAATGACACCAACCTATGAATAAAATCTTACTTCATTTGGCTACCTGTGTTATCTGCAGTAGTCTTCCTAGGGTGAGCTACCTGGAGGATACAGAGAGGCATGTGTCACTTTCATGTTGATATTAAGGTGAAGCCATTGTGACAAGAGCTATGACTAGTTTTCATAAAGGTAGTTTGAAAAGACAAAACCAGGACATCGGCTTTACTTCATAGGTAGGTGAAAGAAGGCAAGGGGCACAGCTAGAGGAACTGGGAACCAAGAACAGCCAGCTAGAGAAAGTTCTGTGATCAAAATCCAAGAAAAGGGTTTTTTTTCATGAAATCTGCCATTAGAGATATTGAGGAGGCCTATGTATTAAATTCCAGAGTATTGCGTATTGTAATAGAGCTGTCAAAGAAAGATAGAGAATGTGCTACTGTTTCCACTAGACATGACAAGCTGAGGATTCCCAACAAAGTAAGCTGTAGAGGCCACCTGAAGAGGGATAATGAAAGTGATTACATCAGCAAAGAGCAAGGAACAATCCAGGTAAAGAGTTGGTGGATGTTTGATCTTGGAGGGTTGCTGTTACCTCCAGTGCAGTCATCCAAAGCTGTCTAAAAATTAAATAGGCTAAAAGAACAAGAATGCCTAGGATTTCTTCCAGGAATTTCTGTAGTTACCTACTAGGCATCAAAGGAGAGTTCTTTTGAACCTTCAAATATACAAGGAGGTCACATGCACTGGTGACTGCAGATTTGGTAACCTATTATTCATTATTTTCTTTTACTGATTGTTTTACAGTCCCCAAGGCATTTATGTTGCTCTCTGTGTCACAAAAAAAGGTTTTATAAAATCTTGTTTTTCTACAGAAGAAACACAGTGGCTTTCCATCATTGTTGTTAATAACAGTAGCAGCAAAAAAATGTTTCCCTTATTAATTCTGATGATCAGTTCTCATATGAATATTAAGTCCAGTTTTCATGATGAATGGTGCCCTGTGTCCAGGAGAAAAACATGTCAAATTGACCTAAGATATTTTTTGTATCTGTTATCTTATTTAAAGATTACCTTTAAAAACCTAAAAAAGCACCAATTAAATATTTAGCTTAACCAGTTTGTTATATTCTTTTAAAGAAGAATATTATATTTAACACTTGGATCATAAGGACATTCAGGACAAAGAGACAAGCCAAAGGCAATAAGAAAATAGTGGAAAAGTAAGATATTACCCATAAATATAAATAGCCACTAATTAGATAGCTGGGGTTAGAAAAATCATGTACTTATTTTATAACTCTAGGTGGCAGCAGTGGAACAAAGTAGCAAAGAATGTATGATTATGATTGTACTTGCTCACTGTTAATACAAAACCCATTAATTAGATACAGCTGATGGTGTTTTTTGATACAATACTACTTTTATACTCTAGATGGCAGCAGCATCACAAAATACAGAAAAAATAAGACTGCAGCCAGTTCAGGTTTCTGGAGATTAAAGTTGGAGAGGCTTCACGCAGATTTGCTCTAGGAGCTTTCCCACCACAGAAAGAGACAAAACAACCAATGATTGTTAAATATAATGTAGAATTAAGGATAAATTACTTCTGAAGTAATAATACATTTTAGTACCCTTAGAACGTTCTGGATTTTATTGATGGGGAACTGATGCGCGCAAAATGTAAGTGACAGCACTTCTCCAGCTGGGTACAGTATGCTTGTCTGTAAAAATCTGTGCCTATGCTTACCTGTCAAGGACCATGCTTCTCTGATCTATGTTAAGAGAATTACAGCTTTTACAAGAGAAGGCAATCACAGTAATCATAAGATCTTTTTAAAGACTGTATGCAGTCTTTAAATTATAAGTTTTTGCATACTAGTAGCTCAGAAGGACTTCATATTCTTTAGTCTGAGTCAAAAGGCTTTGAAGTGAAATGCAGGCGTTTGCTTTACATTATACGAAGTTTTGGTAAAACTAATTTTGTGTGCTGTTCAAATTAAAAGCACTGTAGGTGCTGGTTCAGCAGCAGGCTGATCAGGAGGAGGAAGGGAGAGGGACTGAAGGTGGAACCAAGTAACCTCAACTCCCATGCTTTTTCCTCTCTTGATGAAGACAAGGTCCTGACTGGATAAAAAGCTCAAGCAATCCAGGAATACCTTCGTATTCGAGTCATTACCCACTGGATGAGGTTACAGTTTTACATGTCAGCATAAAATCCTAGAGAGAGTGATTTAAGTATAGCAAGTTTGTTGTTCGTTGTTCAGATTGTTGCAGGTGTCTACCCTGTGTAATTTTACTGTTGTTACACCCAAAGGACCAAGTATCCACCAGAGACTGCATGATAGGCAATATAATGCATCACCAAGTTTAAGTATTGACTATTAAGGCAAACCTAGAGCATGTAGAGATTCTCTTCAGTATGGCAGGAAGAAAAGGATTGACTTTGCTACTGAGATGGAGGATGGATTTAAGGAAAATGGGGCACTCACTTTCTCTCCTTCAGCTGGCTGGTGTATTTCCCACAATCTCAGAGGTTTCTTGAAGCTTAATAGGGGTATTGTCTGGTCCGGTTTCGGTTGTGTTAGGAGCAGTTTTTGGCAGACACAGGTTATTGCCCAGTGCCATAAGAGGGTCGTACTACAAAGAACATAGATGATTTCTTGGAGATTTTTTGGGAGGGTGCCTTGTTCTAATGTACAAATCTGTAGGCTGAGTGAGAATGTGATTGACTGTGATCTGTGAGTATGATCTATGAGTAGAATGTGTGAGAGAACCAAATACTAATTAAGGGGACCATCAGGTTTCTACCTTGACCAGATAATATTCATTCAATCTGCCAAAGTTCTGTTACTGAAAAAAATGGATTTATTAGTAATTTATTATTGCATATTAAAAAATATTAAATTTCTCTCTAGAAAAAAATTAAAACAGGAAACCAAATTTGGGCTGGTATCACTAGCGTTAAATGAAAGTGAAAGCTAAGGCAAATGAATATCAGCTGAAGTATTTTTTATATTAGATGGATGTTTATTAGATATTGATATATTGGATTGGAATTAAATCCTGAAATTAACTAAATCATCAGATCATCAGTGCAACAGACTGACTATAAACCCTAAATAATTAATTATAGACCCTATGATTATAAAACCCAAACTATTTAGTTTGCTGAATCTGTAACAGAGGAGTGGTTAATATTTTGATAGAGGAACAAAAAACATTTTTAGCACCTAAACAAAACCTTTGAGAAAGTTATGAATGTCTCCTTTCATTTCTGTTCCTCTATGGGGGCTAATACTTTCCTTTTCTCACAAGTAAATTTACCAGACTATTGTTTGGGACTACTTAAAACTATAAAGTTTTCTGGCACTTTTCCAAGATAAATTGCTGTTGCTTATATTGAACATGCCTAACTGCATTTTCAAATCCTAAAATTAATTAAAACTATTTTGGATGTCTCTCCCCAAGCTAAAACAAGGATAAAAACAGGTAATGCAAAAATAAATACTGAAGTCTGCAAAGAGTTTATAACTCTTCTGTTCTCATAGACTTTTGGAATAAGAGTTGAAGTAATCCAAGAACCAAGTGGTGGTGCTAGTAGTGTGTTTCTCACTAACCGGCTTTCTTCACAATGGAAAAAGAAGCCCATGCACTGATAGGCTGCTCTGAAGATCTGCAATTAGATGTGCTGAGGTTTCTAGTTGTCTGGTGAATAGCAGATGCCACTCGAACTGTGAAGCATGTGTCAAGCTTGATGTCTTTTGAGGTCCTATATAACTTTGTGGATGCAAGCCAGTGACATCTAATGAGCTCAGTCTTCTGAGGATTAGGCAGGGCTTAGCCACTTGTCCTATAGGAACAAGCACCTGTGGGGGGGAGAGGGGTTGTCCAGGGAGATAGTGGTTCCATGAAAATAGTATTTTTTCCTATTCAAATGACATTCCTGTTGAACTTCACACTGTGGGATTAATTTGCAGGATGTGGACATGAGCATTCTCTCTTTTCCTCCCTTCATGCTGTGGGCAGGTTCAGAGACAAAGGTGCTCTTCTGCTGGTAGGATGAAAGAGCACAATGAAAGTAAGGATGTTGCCTCCTTCACCTGGGTGTCATCTCTCTGTTCCTTCTCTGCTTTGACTAGATTCTTTTTAGGTTTGGCAAGTCTTGATACTAGAGATCCCAGCTGGTGCCAGCTAATGTTGCTGAGGGGATGAGGGCAAGGACTGCTGCTGCTTTCTCCACGGCAATATAGTAGCAGTAGTATTTTCTGATCGCCATTTAATTTGTCAGCTGAATAGCAGCTGTATACTGCAAGAGCCTAATCAGCAGGGTTCATTGGTTATTTCCTGTTTTGCTGCAGTGATTTTGAGTATTTCTTTAGATGGGGAGTTCCTGGTGCCTGAAACTATAATATACTTATTTACTGTCTGACCTACTATTTAGTTGTATGAAGAAAGGACTGAAGACATGTTCTAGAAAGAGTATCTTGAAGTGGAGTAATGCAGGAAAAGAAATGATACAAGAAGGCTATAGAGTGTATGTGTTACTTGGGGAGCAAAAAATGCATTAACACAAACATTTTCTGCATATGCCTGAGTGCCCAGCTCTCTAACACAATGCCACTTCATTGAAGTGGTCCACTAAGCCTGTGAGGTACTATTGTTAGCTAGAGACATAAATTACTCCTTGCTTTGTAAACTATTATAATGATCAAGCATAGAGGTGCCTTAATTTACTGAAATGAGACAATGACTAATGATGTTGAAAAGCACTGACTGAGATTGTCACAGAATCCCTACAGCAGAGCCTTGCTTCTTTGAAGTTTTCTCCAACTTTGTTGAACAACTTTCTTTTTCTTATGATTTGTAGATCATTCCCCTAGCTTCTAACATATAGGCACTCCCATTCACAGTCTCACCTTGTAGGCTACGCTGAGTAGTCATAAATCCTAAAGAAAGTGGTTCACCAGCACCTTGATTTGCCTCTGCTGGACATTCTCTAAAGTTGGTGCTCTGAAAATATCACTAGGAGCAGAGAAACACTCCAACAAGTATTTTATTAATAAACAGATCTTTGCTAAATAGCTTGTGAAGGTTGTGTAGTTAGGAGAACTTTTGTGCAGGTAATCTAAACTGTTACCTGGTGTAGATGATTATGATGGAATCTTTAATTAGAAGTCCATCAAATAAAAGTTACCCAAATAAAATAATAAATCACTGTACCAGGAAGAGATGGGACGATCTGGGTGAAAGCACTAATTGTTTGTGCTAAAACAAATCTTTTGTAATACTGATCAACATGAACTTTTTGATGTAGCAAAGCCTTTCTGCTCATTCAAAGTCTTCTTCACCTGATGTTTGCTGTTGTTGTGATAATACAAATCAGAGATGTCCAGCCTTGGTAGCCGTGGGAGTTGGATCCGTGTTTGAGGAAGCCCTGTAGCCTATACCTCCTCCTCCCTTCTACAGCAGCAGTCTATTTCCCCTCTCCCAGCAAGCAGCTGTCTTCCTTCTCTTTCATACAGCAGTCAAGTCCACCTTCACTGCCTCATCAGGCAGCAGCTCTCCTGCACTGTCTAACGTACCCAGGCAGCCTTCAACTTCTAGATGCCTGCACAGGCAGCAGCACTTTGCTCATTTATTAAACAGTTTACCAACACCTCCACTCTGTAAGCAGCGATCTTCTCCTCTTTGCATATCAGTCAGCTCTCACTTTCCCTGAAAGTACCTGCTGCTAAACCTACTTTTCTTACAAGGCTGCTGCACAAGGGAGAAGGAGAAAGAACCAGGGAAGAGAAGGGTTCGGCAGGGAAGAGGAAAAACTGGGGCTAGATGGAAATATCTCATGGGCTTAAGGGCTATCTGCTAGACCACAATTTCTGACTTGTGTTTTCACATACAGGAAAGTCAAGTTAGTCTTTCCTGGCTGCAGAGATCAGCTGTATTATGACTGAGATGATGGTCTTCTTCAGTCCACGTTTTCCTGAACTTCATATCTCACCCATTGCACAGCTTGGGTTAAGCATTAATGAATGTCATGGCTTCTGCTTAGCTGCAGTTTAAATGCTTTTTAAAGTTCCCTTATGAATGCACACATCAACACATTGATGAGTTACCCCAAGTCCCAACAAATTCAACAGATGTTACAGTGATGTCAGTGATGTAAGACTGAAAATTTCATTTCTTATTCAGGAACCAAGTTTGAACAATATGGTTTGAGGTCTTCAGCTCAAACCTAGGAGAAAAAATCTCAGCATTTCATATTGAAAGCAATTTTTATCTTTGAAGCATGAACAAGCTACACCCATAACATATTCTCAGCTGAGCACACAGATTCTTAGTTTGGTTTTGCTGAATTATCAATTCAGCATTAATCTTAATATAGACTTCTCTCTCTTTGGTACCTGCAAGACCTCCAGTACTCCAGACCAGAAAATTATCATCAGTATTAGTGATGACTGATTCAGCAATATATACCCTGAACTTTGGGATAGTGACTTGGCACCTGAGCCTAATACAATATGACCCTGTATTCCCTTACAGCTTACCAAGTCTTCTCTTAAAAGTTTGCATGTCAAAATGTTGGTCATGACATTTTAACATTTGTATAGAGTCAAGAGATAAAATAGCTCATATTTTGATTATGAACTATATATATATATATTTGGTGCATCCTGAGGAAGCAGCTCAGATAGGAAAAAGCTATTATACCAGACAATATTTAAAAACGGATAGTATCAAAGTAAGATTTAATATTTGCCTTATGATACTATTTCTATTCTGAAAAGGGAATAGACAGAGATAATGTTTTTTCATAAACAAGTTAGCTCTTTCTTCATGTTCAGTCTTATTTACTGGCTTTTAACTGCATTTTAGTCCAGCTAATTTTTCAGATGAGAGAGAATTTATTGTTGGTGATGAAACACCGGAAAGACAGGCCTTAACTACAGTTTCAACTCCAAGATTATGGTTTTAAGTCTTGGGTTGCAGGTTTTCCAGACCCAGTGATTAGAAAAGTATATCCTTTGCTTCTAAACTGGTTGAATTTTGTGTAGAAATCATTGACAGACAGTGGTAATACATCCACTTTGCAGAGAAGAATATGTTTGTAGAAATTCAGGTAAGATGTGTAATCACATCTTATCAAAGAGAAGCCAAAGCTTTGATGTCAACAGGAGTCCTTCAGTGGATTTTGATATAGAATTAATTTCTGGAATCTTAATTATTTTTCTTCTGTCTTAATTTTTTTATTACATCATGAAATGGTGTTTTCCTAAGAGAGATCAAACAGCTTGGGGATTTTCTTTTCTTTCTTTTTCTCTATATTTTTTGTTTTAGTGGGAGTATTTGTTGTTAGTTAAATTACTAAGAAACACCCCTCCGTGTAGAGAGACAGTGGAAGATATATGTATCTCTTAAGAGAGGTGTAAGCGGCACATTGGCCTTATGATGGATGCACAGAAAATTCATCCAACATCCTTGCTTGTAATATTTTGATGTATTATGACAATATAATCTTGTATGTTAATAACAGATTATAATATGTATATTAATAGGGCAGTATTTAGCCAGATGAGATTTGCTTATGTAAATTCTACCACCTGTGTTTGAAACTGATAGTGACTGTTATTTGCTAGTGCTCAAAAAGGCAAGCATGGCTTCACACGTATGTGGGCTTTGGGGTTAAGGCAACTCTAGCCATGCTTATTTGTTTCCTCCACACTGAGGATTCCTAGAAAAATATATTCCATCCAAGAACACTAGTGTGGTTCTAACAAACGTGTTGGTAATATTGGTGATATCAATATTACTTAGTTGTGTGCTGTTTCCACAGACTCAGTTCAATGTGCTATTTTCCTTTGCCACATAGAACAGGGATGAGCGAGGAAGAACTCAAACTTTTCTTAAAACAGAAAAAAGGCTGTGTTATGTGAAGCTTAAACAGAAAAGCAAGAGTGACAGGATTTCCATACAACTGAAAGATTATCTTCTTTAAATGTGTAACTCTCATATTTGCTCTTTATGAGTAGATTGTTAGAGTATATGTTCAGCTCTCTGAAGAGGCATTTAGGACTTCAAATACAGTAATAAATTAATTTTCAAGATAGAGACAATAATGAAAGATTCCATTTCAAATTACTGATGTGGAACTTTTGTGGAATTTTCAAACATTAAAAAGCGTAAATGACAGCCTTATTTATTTGTGTAAATGAACACACCAGTGAAGTAAGATACAAGATTGACAGCATTAGGAAGAGAAGCGCTCTTTTTGTCTATAAAAGAGATGCGACTTACAACAGCGTTATTACTAGCTTTCTTCCATGTCACTTTGCCTCCTCAGTCTCCTAAGAGGCCAGCTGCAACAAAGTGAGGGCAGATTAGAGATCTGGTGTATGCAATCCTTGCTTTTTCTTCTGAGATAACTAAGGTTACTCTTGGCAACAAGGAGATGATAAGTTGACACCCATCATCGAAGAAAGGAAACTATTAGTTTACTCAGAAAGCCAATACAAAGCTACCACGTGGGAACAGTTTTCTGTCACTATCTATCAAGGCTAGAGCATAGCTATCCAGGCTTCTCTGACATCAATTTTATGCTGAGAGCACAGCAGTCTCAAAAACCACTGAAGAACCATTTACTTGTGAAGTATAAGAAACATCTGCCAGGGCTAAAAGTGTTAAAGAAATGCTTAATTGTGTATTGAGATGGCAGATTCTTAGGCTCAGATTACAGGGAAAACATTAGCAGTGAAAGTCCACAAGATTTATCCTAATTTATCAGATTACTTCCTCAGAAACTCTCCTTTTGAACTGCTCTTCAACAGAAGAACAAATGTGTAGACTTCAATGCTTAATAAAGCTAAAAGCTTCTCCCTGGGGTAATTGAAATTTTTCTATCAAAGGGTGGATAGACCTGGTTGCAGCTGCAACAAAGAAGAAACATATAAAGCCAAGTGGAAAGCAGTTAGACAGCATTGGTGGTGTAGGACCATTGAACATGGTCTTGCTAATTGGAATCTATAGCACAGGACATTCAACTACATGCTGGGCAAATGACCCTGAAAGTTTCAAGTCTATCTAGTATAAAAAAAAGTTCAGATGTAAAAATAATCATACGAATGATGGATTCTGTATCCTTGAATGGGCATAACCAACCAGAGATCTGGGTAACTGGCAAATTTCTTTTTTAAATAAGGCCCTTTGAGTCCCATATATGCATCTACTTTCACAAGCATTTCAAAACCTGTCTTCTAATAATTTCACACAGAGCTTTCAGAGAAGCAATGTTCAAAAGAATGAAAGTAATGAAACACAGCAAAGTTTTACATTTTTATTTCTGTACTTTGGGAAAATTCCTATTGAAGACAGAAGGCAGCTCAAATTGGAATTTCTTTACTGCCAACAAAAATGTGTAACTCTTGATCTAATGGAAAATTAGAGAGATTGAAAAGCAGGAGTAGACTTAGGAAAGATTTCAGTTACAGCAGGATGCAGCCCTTATTGCATTTGTAGTTCAAACTGTGATGTCTAAGGAGATCTAAATTGCTCCAGAGTGTGGAATTTAGGTGCTTTGAGGCTTTCTTTTCTCAGCAACATGTATGGGTGGCTAAGACCCCAGACTTTATTGTCACATATCTAGAAAACATAGCTTTTGTTTTGATTTAAAATAAAATGCCATTTAATGATGAAAGTGTGCAATTCTTAAAACATTTGTTATGTGAATTAAAAGTTGATCAAAATTGTTGCATGAAGTGGTACTTGTGAATTTTTTCAAAGTCCCCAGTCCTCCAGTCTGATTTGGGTAAGCATATTCTTATTTTATACTGAAAACACATTGTATTGGTGGCATTGTTGTTGGTATGCGAGGTGTCATTCACACACCCTCTTTAGCTCTGTGAGCAGAAGTATTTTATGTGAAGCGAAGCAGCTTCACCAGAAAAGAGTGGAATTACATCTACACTTCACAGTGTGATAACATATAAGGTGAGTCAGAGCAAGATAGCTTGGACCTTGGAAACACTTCTCCCCTGCTTGTTTGGTATTCCACGGAGGCTAAGCAGCCCTGCGGAAAGGCTCTTAGCTCGGCTGGAACACTATGTTACATGACTATATTGCTTCCGGTTGTTGCATGAAAGGGAGCCGGTGCAAATGCTGCTTCATTCAGGGCGAAGTCCAGTATCTTAACAACGTGCAACGTGGTGTGGTATAGACGTGTTCACGCAGCCCAGACAGTAAAAGAAGTATGTTCAAATTCCTGCTCCAAGTCAGGCAAGAAATAGATTTGAACTTGGATTTCCCAAATACTAGTGAACATCTTCTTAGATATGAATTAGCCTTGTAGGTTTACATTGTTGTTGTCTTCTACCATTTCTTCTTCCTTTTGGTTTTTTTTTGGTGAGAAAAAGCATGTGAATGTCGGAGGTGGGGGTATAGCTACAATGATGTATTTTCATATATTCCCCAGAACTGTACTTTCCCTTTTGCCTTTCCTCATCTATCACCTGTGTTTTATCTTGCTGTCTTCCTCTCCTTCCTCTTGTTTTTCACTCATCATACTTTTCTTTCTCTCTTCATCAAAGCCACCTTCATCAAATTTTGAACCTTTCTTTCTCCCTCTTACAATTCTTTTCCTTCTACTGTTCCTCAGTTCTTTTCCTGTTGTTTTTTCTTTCCCCTTTTTATCATCTGTCTCATTCTTGTTTCTATTTCTTTTCTTCCATATTTCAGCTCTTTCCATTAATTCTTCTCCGCCCTGCCTTTTGATGGCACTTTAATGTATTCTATTTCTGACAATTAGCCATTTCTTCCCCACTGTCTAAAGCAGCATTTTAAATGCTGAGCAGAGGAGCTCCTTTTAGAAGTACCAATTCAGCACAGCAGGAAACAGTCCAGTGCTGGAGGTATTATTCCACGGAGAACCAGTGGGCATGCACATTTGTGGAGCACAGTGGAAAGACAAGTGAAAGCACCCGCCAGTTTTAGGGCTTAGATGATGAGTCTTGTTGCAACAAATCACTGGTGAAATCAGGAAATGCAATTTCTAATATGCTGGACAAATAACCTCAAGCATTTGGTATCAGGGCATAAAACAAGTGAAAAAAAGAAGCGGATGTATGCTAAAGACATGATGTTCTGAGCACTTGTGCAATAGTGTTATTGACCAGGCAAAAAGAATGGTCAGGTTTGCAATATTCATCAGAACTGTCTACTTTGTCATCAAAGTAGCTCCATGAGTTCCCCTTTCCATCTCATCAGATAGGCTGTCAGGGGAAATACTATGCTATTAATGTAACAGTATTTTTAGCAGGCTGGAAAAAATAAAAGGCAAGAGTCCAGATTTCATCCCATCATCGCCAATAGCAGGTGTGATACAACTGGAGCACATGTACCAGAATAAGATTGCCTCTGTTGAGAGAGCAATCACTAAAGCTACAGAAAACATATTTTAACTTCTTGATAACTAATTTACTGAAATACTATCTGCCCTGTACTGCCTCATTGTATCTAACAGCAGAGCAGGGTTTCAGGTATTGAAGATTTATGTGAAATTGATTACCATTTATGTCTTTCAGACATCAAAAATATGCATGTTTAATCCCTTATTCTGAGTATTACTATTTAATTTCTTAAAATCAGTGTCTATTAAAGTAATGTAAAGAGTTCCCCTGATTTTTAGAGGGAGTTAAGACAGTCCATTTTGGGAGAACAGTTGATTTTGAGATCCTGACATTGACATATTGACATTGTTAGTCCTGATTCTGTGAAATGCTTATCTTCACTACCAGGGCACTGAGACTCAGTATTTGTCTGCAGTTACTGTTTTATATATGTTGCTCTACAGGTGGGATTTTTCAGAGGAACTTGAAAATACATTTGTCGTATAGAGAATGTTTTACATCATTACTCTGCCAACAACTTAGCAGAGAACTTTTTTCTCATCTCTTTTTTCTTTCTAGAAGAGCACAGATTAAGCCAACTATTTAAAGTCATTCTTATGTTCCTTTCATTCCAAATAAAGAACCTGCCTAAGTACTTTACTAGATGTATTGGGGTCTTGAAAAAGTAAAGCATGGCAAGAAACCTGCTTTTTGAACTCTAGAGAGCAGGGAACACATTGTTTGCTTAGGACTACCTAGATCAGAAAGTGAAACTGCAACACCTTTAATATAATGGCCTTCACTGCCACGTATTTCCAACCAGCCTCTTCTTAAAATGAATTGACTCTGTGCTTTAGATTACTTCAAGTAACCCTACAGGAACAGGAATAACTCAGTTTTTCAATTTGTTTGCTTAAAGTTTCGCATGGATGCATTGCTAACTACTTCTTACCTGTTAGTACCCTCCTTGCTCTTCCGTACTGCAGTTTTTCACCTGGGTTGATCTGTACACCCTCTGTTACTCCAGATACATCTTTGCTTAAATGCTAGTGTTTCCTTTTTTGATGTCCTGTGGCACTGAATTCCTGTATTTCAGATCATGTACTTATGATACCAGCATGCCCACCGTCCCATGTTTCTGGCAAACCTTCAGGCAGGACTTGATTGCCTTCTTTTTAAAGCACTATGTCCACTCCACCACTGGAATGCAGATATCTACGAGACACGGCCACTAAACTTAAGGATGGTCCTGATGTTAAGACAAAACAGAGGCAGTCTAGTAGACTTGCCGCAGGATAAAGGACCAAAACAAGATCAGTAGTAGAATAAAAATAGTATTTTCCTTTCCTAGTTTTCATTTAAAGTATTCAGAAGCCAGGAATGATTCTTCTGGGTTCGTGTGGGTAACTACACAGGTGGAAGGATATATCTCTCAATACCTGGAGATCAGAACTTCTAGGCTTGTATTTCTAAAGCTCATACCATGACAGGCCTTTCCACACCATTGCAGATTACTGGTGAATTTACAACAGCCCTATTGAAAAGCCATGTTGTTTGGTATGTGGGACAAAGAATAAGTATGTGGGTCTTATTAATATCTGCTATATATTTTGGGAACACCATTGATGTAAAGCCACTAATTACTTTTACATCCTGCCTGCCTGTCCTGGCAAGCAATTATTTAATAGCACTTGAGCTTCCATGACAACAGCAGTTCATCTACCAATAGTCAGTGACTGGTGAGCAGAAAGTGGTTATAGCAAGCTTCATTTTCGCACACCACAGGGAACTCTTACTATGGTATTTTGCAGCTGCAGGTCCAGACTAAGCTCTGTCCAGTCACTAAAAACATACTCTATGTCCTGACATTCTCCTCACCTGATCATTCTTGTTTTGCATCCTTATCCTGTGTGATCAGTCAGATCTAGTTTACTGAGCTTAGAATTAGGGCTCCACTGACTGAGGCTGCTTTTAACTCATGTCCTGTAGAAATAACAGCAGGATTTAATTTTCCAGCATTTCCTCTAGCAATAGCTGTATCATATTGGCATCCAAAACTGCTGAGCCAGATTAATCTGCTGCTCAACTGCCAATTCACATGTAACATCCTATTCATATTAAAGACCATCAGGATCACAGTTCTTAGCAGGGAGTCGTCCATGCTGCCTGGCAGCCTTTTGAAAAATGACAAAATAAGGCTTGACTATGGCATGGCAGCAAAGGAATCGTAATGTATGTTAATTTGACTGGAAGGTCTCCTGTTTCCTGTAGGTTCTGGTACATCTTCCACTGTACACCAAGATGAAAAATCCCAAAGCAGCAGAACACTGCAGCTGTGGGCCTCCATCCAGAGCAATGCATGGTTAAACTGAACGGCCATATGTGGTGTAACGGTTAGCTAGAAGACTACTGTAAATTAGCAAAACAAAGCAGTGAGATGTGTATTTCAGAAAGATACAGTGAATTTTTTTTCACTTAGGCCTGTATTTGTCCCACTTACCTTCAAGCACTTAACTGAATTGCCTCAATTAGAAACTTATGCTTTATGAAGTCCTTCCATCGTCAGTGAAGAGAAACAGGTACTTCTCAGGACATTTTCCTGCCATATGTTTCATACTCTTTCCTTTGACTTGAGGTGAGGATAACTCTGATCAGTAATGTAAAAACCTCAGTTAAGTGCATAATAACAGGTGGGGTGAAGCCGAGGAAAAAGACAATTTGGCATCGCAGGCTTACAGAAAATTTTGTAGAGTGCCAGCAAGCAGAGGGCCTGTCCTTAGTAAGCTTTTAACTTCAAGTTGTGGCAAAAAGGGGAAGTTAAAGAACGAAAAGTGGTATCACTTGACAACAATGACTATATAATATCACTGACCAGACTAATCTAATGAGCTTTCAAAGCCTGCTCGCTTTGGACAGTAATCATGATCTTTTTAATTGTCTTAATTATTTCACTTTGTTATTAAAATCATGTAATTTTGGAAATGGAATCAGAGGTATTTATATTCAGTGATACACATATTTACTTTCTTCAAAAGGACTAAGACGAGAACAATAAGTATATCAGTGTAGTATTACAGAAGTTAAAATGTAGTATATATGATGAAGATTATCGTAGGTGTTAGAATTTACTACAAGAAAGCCAGCCTAACGGATTAATATAACAGTGGGAGTTAGCATCAGTAAGCTTGTGATGTTAGGTTCTAAATTACATTGCCTTTCTTTTCTAGGAAAAAGTGGGAAAAAACAGTGGGAAACACAACAGGAACAGATTTTATTTAATCATAATAAAAAAAGCTATTAAATTATGCTATCTTTTTTTAAAAGCAAAAGATCAAATTAACCTCCCACAATTACGATGAAGTCCTATTATGGGTAAGGGACAAACTGAGGAAAAGAAGGAAAGCTCTGTTTAGTTGCATTAAGCAATCAGTGTGTAACTGCTGTATGGATTTTTTAAAACACTATTGGAGAGCCTTCCTGTGGAATATTCAGCAACATGACTACACATTTAAAATGTGTTGCTTAATCCTTCGGCACAGGCAGATTGCCTTTGCCTGTGCTAAAACCCCTCTGTAGGGTTTAAGATTTTGATGGGGCAAGCAATGGAGAAAAGTATTTTTTTTCAATTTGCATGCTGTCATATGCTTATGTTAGAAAGGTATAGCCAAAGAAATTTGCCTGGCAGCGCAAGGCAGTGATATTTGCATGGTCTGTAACCCCTGAGGTGTTCATTCTTACGTGTGACGATACAGTTCTGTATCGCAGATACACAGCTTTATTTTTACTGTAGATAGCTGTTATGCGAAAAGCCTAGTTCATTACAAAAATGGAACTCCTATGACTGTGGAATGTTGTACAGAACTCTGCTTAAACTATCCTAAATATGATTCTAGCTAATCTAGTTTAACTAATCTGAACAGTGTGGGAATATTTGTGGAGAAAAGAGTACTGGAAACATGTTTAAAATGAAATACATTAACTAAAATGTATTTTTAAACATTAATATGATTAGTTGTGTGGCATGCAAACATGTTAGAACCTAGCTTAGATAGAAATATATCTAATGTAACCTTAAATATAAATCAGTACTGTATTTAAATCACTGTACACAAAAAGCCCCGTGATTGTGCAATAACAAAGTTGCTCACATCTTAATTACAACATATGGAAATTCTTGTATATTTTATTAATATTTGCTAATTCGGGGCCATGTGTTTCCTGTGGTGGTAAGCATTCATAAATCCCATTGGCATTTCAAAGGAACGTAAGTGAGTGGATCTCAATAGGGGCAACTGAACGATGAAGAATTGCAGCGTTGGATCCTAACATCCTAATGCAAGGCTGTGGCGTGTTATTACAGGTCCAAGTGCGATCCATATATGCTTTGTGCTCCATATATAAGAAAGCACAGCAATACATTTCTCCAGTCTGTATTTTTTAATCCATGGAAATTAGATAATTAATAAAATCCTAAATGTGATTTGGCTCACCAATCTGTGTTAGGGGAGGCTACATAATTAAGGGAAAGTGTGGAAGTAGAGGGAACTTCACCATGATTTCACACTACCTCAGTGGTCCCTCTCTGGTGCTAGGGCTGCTCTATGGCTTGGAACAAAGTCAAGCACAGCCTGGTTATTTGGATCAGTTGAATCCATACTAGCATTCAGATGAAGCAGAATTACAGTGAGGAAAATTACCAAACCAAGCCAACTTGGTGAAAAGCTGCTCTGTGAATGGATGAGCTTCAGACCAGTGCATAAAGTCCATTAAACAGCAGTGTTGTCCTTTAAGTTCATTAAAATTTCAGTAAAGTGATTTTGCAGCTTCTTTGCGTTGAGGTAAATTTTCCCCAATAATGGTAGTGTCTAGACATTTTCATCAGCACACGCATAGAAGGGGCGTTCAAGATTAGGGTAACTATCCCAGCATGGGGGCTTTGTGCCAAAATGATCATTGTGGCTTATCGCAGGTGTTATCTGCTGCTCCTCTTTGCTTTTAGAATGACATCGAACTTTTTGTTCTATTTTGCTTGCTTTCCTATGCTACTGACAAAAATAGGAAGACCAGGCAAAGAACGGTAAATCAGAAGCTCATCCAGTCTGAAAAAATGAGGCTCATATGTTGCCATTCAGTGTAAAATTACTTTTCATGTAGTAATCTGTTGCCTGGATGTATAGTTTTATTTTGCTGAGCGTGCATATTATCTTGTGGATTTTGAACAAATGAAACTTGAATCCATATTACTCGTGATTACTTCAGCATAAAAGCAGAGTGTAGCCAAAAATGATTTTCTACTAACACTGGTTCTTGATGTCTTCCTTATATAATTTAATTAACTTGGTGGCTTTTTCGTTTTCAGAGTCCAGTAACAGGAAGCAGAATATAATAGTACTCAGTGACTTTTTCTTTTTTAAAGTCCAGTAATAGGAAATAGAATATAATAGTAAACACCTACTGCATTTTGTGAATCATTAATTTTTATCCTACTAAACAGAGGGGATTTTTAACCCTGTAACTGAAAGATTTTACGTTCACTGTGTCTAGACACAGAAAGATAAATGTGTGCTATCAGTTGTAATACACCCAAAAGAAACTAGCACCAAAGATTCTCCCTTTCAAGACATGTGTAAATGATTATGAACATTTATTTACAATAAAAGTACACTTATTATTTCTCCTTGCTCTGATTTCCATAACAGATAGAAGGTTTTCAACTGCACTGCACAAAAATGTTTTTACATACACTCAACAACACCTTTTGTGGATCCTATTTTCAGAAGCGGTGTCTGCTTACGGTACTTGCAGATGTATCTCGGTATGGCATACTACAGACAAATATTCATTCATTTGTAAAGGTCAGGAATGCATTTGTAAAAGGCTGCTGAAAATAGAGATTTCCTCTTTAGTTCAGTATTCAAATAGTGAAAAATCATGGTGAAAGACAAAAGAAAAAAATAACACAAGCTTTCCTTCAGGAGTTTTCTTTCAATTGTTAGAAGAAACCAGGGGCCTGTTATACAGGGCAATCAGGACAGCCCAACAGGACAATCTACATCAAGACAATATGCCTTAATGCTAGCTTTGGGCCACAAAAATCACACCCAGATCTAATAGCACAAGTCTATCGGAGCTGGTTTGTCACGTCTCCCACATTTACTGCTGCTACCTAAAGCACAATACGTGGGATAAAGAAAACATACAAGTAAATGAATAAAACAGTAAAACTTGGAAATGTATCATTTTTAAAAGAACCTCTCCAAGATTCCCTCTGTCTTGAACTATGTAGTATACATAGTCTGTCTACTTATATGTAATATAGTGTTGTCACTTAGTAAGACATAAGAGGCCAGTATGATCTTATCTTGTAATGTCCTTCAAACATCCATGTGTTTGCTTCTCTGCTGAGGATTAGGGAGGCATAGCAAGTTACAGGAATGGGTCTAGGTGCTGCCGGTTGCCTAAGCTTCTGCTGAAGTTGGAAGTCTCTGGATAGACCTCTCTCATAGGTATCAGCCTTCTGCCAAAATTTCAGAATGAGCCAGTCAGCTAAAGAGGCTTTACCCACATAAAGGAGAAGCTGGATGAAATGAATTTTTTATCATTGTTATTATTTTATGGCACAAGTTGCTAAGTGTCAGCATTTTCCTTCATAGTATGGAATGCAGAACCCAGGTAATTAAACTTTGGATTTGTAAGTGAAGACACAGGTCTGAACTTATTTGCAGCCTTGATTTTTGCCTATTTTGGGGGAAATGTATTAAGAAAAAAAATTATAAAATTAAACTATCCATTAGCTGACTAGCAGTTCATGAGGGCAGTCAATTTGTGCATCTTTCTATGCTAAATATAATTTTAGGTAAAAAGATCACTGTTCTGAGGAGTTATGTTGTTGATTTTATAGTTGTCTCACTTTTCCCTGAGTTCCCTGAATCATTTTTCTGTGGAAATGGCTGATGCTTTCCTACTTTTGGAGGAGATGAGGTATAGGACATGGTAACAGTTTATAATGTTAAAAGGTAGCAGCATGACAATTCCATTCTGACCTTAAGTACAGCACAGATGATAAGATTTCCCTAAATTCATTTTTGTCTGAACTAGAGCATATCCAATCTTAATTTTAAAATTGCTACTGATAGGAATCTAAAGAGTGCCTTATTAATTTTTCTCCTAAATGGGTACTTGCAGATTGTGGGCAAAAATCAGTCTTTCAAAAATATTAAACTGCTACTAGATTGTTTCACTGGGAGTTAAGTCCTTGTTTTTGTCGCTCTTTCCTGAACCCTCTCCAGTTTGTTAACATTCTTCCCAAATTTTACACAGTAGAATTGGGGAGGGGGTGAGGGGGTGTTAGTTGGAATTGATACTTCCAAAGTCTTCTGTCTTGAAAACACGGTTTATATTGCCCGTGATATATAACTGTCATAAATGCTTGTTCCAGCCTAAAGTAGGCAGGCTTTACTTTCTTTTTGTTTGTTTGTTTTGAAAGGCTGTTTCAGAACCTCCCTCAATCTTCCATTTTAACCTCTATCCAATTTCCAGCCTAAATTTACTAATGGTCAGTGTATATCCACTTGGAGTCTTTTTGCTAGTCGTCGTTGCGTCTTACATAACTTCCGTCTTTCTTTGGTAGTTATCCTCTGTGTACCTTGATGTATTTGAAGACAACAATCATAATCCTTCAGCCTTTATTTCGCTAGCTTGGACAAACCAACCCGTTTTCTGCTCTTTCTAACCAAGTGCCCCGAGGCTACACAGTCCTGCTACTTCTTGTTCACTGCCCTTTTGGCAGGAGGAGGCTTGCTTGCCTTCCCTCCCGCACTGCTCAACAGTTTCAACAGGAGGACAGAGAGTGGTTCGACTGGACTCATGCATAGCACGATGGGCAGGGCACTTAAAAGGGAGGTGAGCTAAAACCTTTGCCTTTTGCTCCCTGACCAGAACTATTATATATAATATAGGTGACAGTATCATTGCAGGTGTTGCAAAATGAAAAAGAAAAATCACCTTATGTAGTCTTTTGAAAAAGTGGCTATTATCAGAGGAAGACTCTGAGTTCCTGAACCTGAATACACAGAAGATCCTCCCTTTTCTTTTCTTCTTACTTCAGTACAGACTTAAGGTAATTTAATTTAGTAAGCTACTTCTAATTTATATTAAGTGAAAACTGCATTTAGAACAGCTTCATCTTCTCCAGGCTGATTGATGGGCTCAAACTATTATGTCCAACAAAACCTAGTAATAACCCTTTTATATGCCCGTTTTCGCCCAGTTGTAGCAATCTGCCTCAATATTGATCTGTAAACAACCCTGTCACCTTAAGAGCTATCATGTGCATACTTCCAGAAAAACAACTTTAATCAGGCAAATTCAGTTGCAGTTTACATTGGCTCAAGCCAGTTCTTGTTATCATTATTGACCAGAACTGTCTGCTGTATTCCAAATATGGACATTTTAGCACCTCATGCAGTTCTAAAATACTTTTTTCCTGACATGTGTCCCGGTTTTACTCCTGAGGACAAAACCTCATACACGGTTTGTTTTGCTTTTTTAAAAACCCTGAGCACTCTTTGTTGACAATTAACATTGAGAAACTGTCTTGGAAGCCAAATAAACTAATCTCAGGCTATTTATTCAATATTGAAGCAATGAAAACTTTTGGCACAGGATTTTGGTAGCATAACTGTTTGTCTCATATTATCAGCTTTCGTTTATCCTGGAAGGTCCTGAGTGCCTCTGCCAATAGGAAAGGGGGGCACTTACCATTTTGGAAGCAGGGCTCTTCCCTGTGCATAGCCTAGGCACCATTTACAGAATAAATGGTGGGTCATTTCTAAAGATTCAGACAACAATATTTATAATAAAAGGTATCATCCAACATTCCTGTGAGATAAATGTGATGCAAGAATGGGGATGTTCTTGCACACAGCATGGGAAAATGGAAAATCATGTAATTGCTTTTTTTTTAGCACTACCGCATACCCAGCAAAGATATGAGTTACTGGGTGGAAAAAAACATGGTGTTCTCTGGAACAAGCAGAGCCTTTTTTTTATTATTATTAATTTGTGTCTCATTTCCCTTCATCCTTCGCCACAATGACTCAAGGTTTTCTACCCCCATGGAGTCTATGACTTCAGCTCCACATATTAGCTTCAGTTCTCCCCTAACACAACTCTCCCAGTTTATCCTCACACTGTCAGATTAGACTCCCCAAAGAAAAGGTAAGTCACCATCAACACAACTATTGTCTAGAGCTGGTCAAAGTTTTGCAAGTCAGCCAGCTGGCATGCGTGGGGGTTAGCTAGCACCGTACACGCTGAGCAGATGATGACTTTCCTTTTCTTTAGCGGTAGCAGATTTAATTCTCTACCCAGCAGTCAACTTCCTCAAAACTTTTAGGCATGTATGATCTAAAATAACCCACTCCTCTGACAGACATGGTTAAAACCTGCAAAAAGTTACAGTGGGACATGGACATACTGAAAACTTTTGACAGGCAAAATGCAATTATTTACTGATGCTCCATTTGGATCAGCAGAGAGGGCATTTGAAAGTACTATGAATTTTTGATATTTGAAACTACCGTAAAAATCAAATGCATCTGGCAAAGATACAGGCCTTTCATAAAGCTTTGCATGACTAAGCTTATGTGTAGCGCTGAGCTCACTGCAAAGCCCGGATCCCGTTATGCTGTGGGGTCAGCAAACGGCACAAGCGGGAGCTTTAGAAACCACGACTCCTTCCTCCAGCAGGGGTATGCGGAGGAGGAAAGATGAGCGTCCGCAGCCGCACGAGCTTCCCGGGGCTGCACCCGGGGGGGCCGGGCCCTGGGCAGAGGCCGCGGGAGGGAGGGCGGCGGCCCAGGCGGGGCCCCGCGCGGGCGGCTGGGGGCGGCCCTGAGGCCTGGCCTGGCCTCTC